>NW_015386867.1:161675-180295 GCF_001527695.2 Protobothrops mucrosquamatus | reverse complement strand
CCGATTCCTATGCTTTTAGTATTCATAAAAGTCAACTTCAATCTAAAGAAAACATGTGGCTGCTGCTGAACGCATTTACATTGCAAATCACTTTTAATAATCTTTCTCTAGTTAATCTGGTGACACATTCTAATACTTTTATCAACAGAGAGAGAGAGAAAGAGAAAGAGAGAGAGAGAGAGAGAGAGAGAGAGAGAGACTTCAATTCCTTTCTAGTTTAGAATCTAAAGAGAGATTATAGAAATGTTGTCATTGCCACCTGTTTCTTTATTCCACTAAGCCGAGACCATATGTGCAAGAATGTTATCAGAAAAAAAGCCAATTAGAAAAAAAAAACCTTAATGGCTAAAAAGCTAAGTGCAAAAAGTGTTAATATGCAAATCAGAGTGTATATGTGACTACCACGGAGGAAAGATCTTTGCATGAATGTGTTAGCATAGATTAACCTTTTCCAACCCAGAACTCTCTAAATGTATTAGACTTCTAACTGGTAAAATTGCCAGAGATTTGTAGGAAATAAAGTCCAACACATCTGGACAACACCAAATTCATTAGAACACTGGGCACTATCTAACAAAATGAAATTCAATGGTGAAAAAAAGTAAGGTTCTACATTTAGGCAAGAAAAACCAAATGTACAGGTATAGTATAGGGGGTACCTTGCTCAATAGTAGTAACTGTGAGAGGGACCTCGGAGTCCTAGTGGACAATCACTTAAATATGAGCCAGCAGTGCGCTGCAGCTGCCAAAAAGGCCAACACAGTGCTGGGCTGCATTAACAGAGGGATAGAATCAAGATCACGTGAAGTATTAATACCACTTTACAATGCCTTGGTAAGGCCACACTTGGAATACTGCATCCAGTTTTGGTCACCACGATGTAAAAAAGATGTTGAGACTCTAGAAGGAGAGTCTACAGAGAAGAGCAACAAAGATAATTAGGGGACTGGAGGCTAAAGCATATAAGGAAAGGTTGAACGAATTGGGTATGTCTAGTTTAATGAAGAGGACGAGGGGGGACATGATAGCAGTATTCCAATATCTCAGGGGCTGCCACAAAGAAGAGGGAGTCAAGCTATTCTCCAAGGTGCCTGAAGGCAGGACAAGAAGCAATGGATGGAAACTAATCAAGGAGAGAAGCAACCTAGAACTAAGGAGAAACTTCCTGACAGTTAGAACAATTAACCAGCAGAACAACCTGCCTCCAGAAGTGGTGAATGCTCCAACACTGGACGTTTTTAAGAAGAGACTGGACAGCCATTTGTCTGAAATGGTATAGGGTTTCCTGCCTGAGCAGGGGGTTGGACTAGATGACCTCCAAGGTCCCTTCCAACTTTATATTATTATTATTATTATTATTATTATTATTATTATTATTATTATTATTATTATTATTATTATTATTATTATTAACTCAGGGATATGAAAGTGAATTGTTAGTGAATTAAGGAAGAAGAAGCATATTGCAAATTATGTGTAACTTTGCCAAGTCTTACTCCTGTGAAGTTGCTTGACTCTTTACAATCTAATGTCCTTCAATAGTGTTGAATAATAGCTTGCTTCATCCACCATCAATACTATACCAGATAATTGGGGTGACAGGAGTTGTAAGTCTGAGGGGGCACACTAGGGAAGGTTATACTACATTGTGTATAATGTGGCAGAACAAGTATTTTTTTTAGAAAATAACTTTGAGACATAGAAAGCCCCAATCTCCCAACCTGAAATTTGACACTGTAGAAAACATGTTTTCAGCTACACTCAAATACCATGTAGGTAATATCCAAATAGTGTCCCAACAACTAGGCATTAATGAAAAAAAAGCTGAAAGATGTCATGCTAAAGAAAGAAGAGAATTGGGTTCTGTAATCAAAAAGTCTTCATCATAACTCTAGCAATCAGATCACCATTAGGCATCTCAGTCAGAGTGACCTTTGTGATCTCATCATCCCTGGTTTCCTCAATCATGGTTTATTGGGAAAGGTAGATAAATATTGGCAAGAACTTTCCTTTAAGATATTTAAGGTAAATTTTCCACTGATTTGTAAGTTATTCATCTTATTCTGTCCCCTGTCAACTGACAATAGTATCAGAAACAACAATGGTAGTATAGTGTTATGTGAGTCAACAGAAAATATATCAGAATTAAGAGTTGTATAAATATGTAGCTGAAAACGTGTTTTCTACAGTGTCAAATTTCAGGGTGGGAGATTGGGGATTTTTATGTCTCAAACTATTTTCTAAAAAAAGTGCTTGTTTTGCCACTGTCAACATCCAGCTCAAGAATCCAAATAAAACTCCAGGTTCATTCCGTTTCTAAAAATCTTACTGTACATTGAATACACTGCATGGTAATGTCGAAGCAAAACTAACTCTGAGGTTCCCAGACACACACCATAGAATTTAACAATAATTTCCCCAACGAAATCCCCAACCTCTCACATAGTCCATGTAAACAATTCCCCCCTTTTTTATGGGAACCGTCTACTTCCTCTCCACACCTGCTGCAGCATCCTTGGAAAGGTTTCAGGCTCTCACAGTCTTCAGCGGAATCGTAGAGGTTTCGTTTCTCCATCTAACCCATTCTAAAACAACACCTGCCCCTCCTTACTCTAATGGTAAGTTGAAACAAAGAGGCACATAGCTGCCAAAGTTTCATTCTTGACAGCCACATTATACATAATCTAGTATAACCTTTCCTAGTGTGCACCCTCAGACCTACAACTCCTGTCATCCCAATTATCAGGTATAATGTTGATGGTGGATTAAGCAAGTCATTATTTGACACTTTGGGAGGACCTCAGATTGTAAGAACCAATCAAAGCCTTCATCCCAGTTGATGCTGTTCCTCTTGTCAAAGAGACCTCCAATGGAAAGGAGGATTTTCTCCTGATAAACAGAAAACATGATCGCTGCCTGGTAGATCCATTTAGAAGCAGAATAGAGAAACAGAAGTGGCCAGGCAAGACAACATCTGTGTTGGGCAATCAAAGCCACGCAAAGATTGCTGTCTGAGATACAGACAGGAATTAGCTTAAAGATTTCTTCTATCATTCAATGTTTCTCCGTGTAGGAAATGACATTCCTTTCAGAAAACCTATTAGCTTTCAAGTGTTACGGCGCCTAGCTTTCTGTGACTGCAAGCCCAGCAAAATCCAGACCAGCTCCTCATTTTTGTAAAGAAGAGGGACATGTAAGTTTGGGTCTCTTTAAGATTGATCAACATATCACAGCTCATGTGTTTATGTAAAATCAAGTGCAGAAAAGCTGGGGGGGGTCCAAATATTGTGTGAAAGTGCATTGGGATGGACTGGTGACTTGAATCCTAAGTTCTAGGCTTAGTTTTGTAGAGCTAAAGGAGGAATTATTCTAAGGAATCCACCTTCTCTAACTGTGTATTGAATTCAACTTTCAAAAAGTATCACTTCAAAATCAAAGAGACTTACTTTTGAATAAATAGGGATAGGATTTCACTGCAAAACCCTTTTCTTCTCTTTAAATTTATAATAACTATGAAAAAGTACTACATGCATACACATAGGGAGCTATGAATTGTAATGTTCCTCCGTTCCTTTTGGGGGAGGCGTGGGAGTGGTTATACACATAGATGGAGATCTGAGGTGATGAAATAAAAGGTTTTTTTTTTTGAATCGGTAGCCTCTCATGATAGCAACAATACAAGAGTGGTTATTGTTGCCTCCTACTGGAGATACTCAAAGGCACTTGCTACAGTATGTATATTTATCTTACAGAGGTTTTAAAAAAACCTTACTTTTAGTGGATTGTGATTTATGGGCATTTATATAGCATATGAGTTTTAATTATCACTTTGTCATCTGGGTTAACCAGTGGCCCTGTGACATAAAGTTCATAAATAGAATAAAAATGTGTTCTAATATAAGAGCGGCCAATCTTTTTTAGACTAGAGATTGCAGTCTTGCTGCTAGGCCACAGGAAGCTTGAGCAGTGATACTGTGATATCAGTACAGTAGGCAAGATACTTTTTTGGGGGGGGGAGGAATGGCATAGTAGGGGAGATTGGGACTTTTTATCCCCACCAGAAGTACAGCAAAGATCTGCCCAATTTGTTTGGATTATTGATTTTAAGGAGTGCAGTGGGTATTCACAAAATTAAGCAAGGGTGCAAAAGATCCAGTGTACCAGCAATTCTTTTGAAGATTCTAAGACTGGAGGGGGGGGGGAGTCAAATAATGTCCTTCTTTGAGGATTTTTTTGGGGGTGAGGGGAGATTGGTGAATATTTTCAAGGGTAAAATAAATCCGTTAAGCCTTTAAAAAATTCACCAGTTCCACCAAAACCTGAGATTCCTTTAAATTCTGATTCCACTCACTCTCAATTTATGGAGTATCCCTCAAGGCAGTAGAAACTGCAGTATGGGCCATTACTTGCACTTAAATTCTCAAATCCTCCTCCTCCTCCTCCTCTTCCTCCTCCTCCTCCTCCTCCTCAAAAAAACCCCAAGATTTCAAAACTTCCAGGACTATTCACTGTTCGGGTGGCTCTTGGAAGTACAAATATCTTGAGGGTGGCATATAACTGGTGACTTGCCCACTCCTGCTTTAAAAAAAAGGAGAAAAACCTCCCACAAAGGGACTAATAATGGAATTATAGCTGCTTGATTATTAAGAAAAATAACAGCTTTAGTTTGAAGATGATTAGTTTTGTAAGAACAATATTTGAAGCACCACAATTTGCAGGCTGTGTATCCAGACCCAGACTCCGGAGGCGTCTCATTCTACTGTTTTAATTTCTATCATCTCATCAAGTATCAGAGTATGTAAACAGGCTACTAGAATGTTGTTATATTTATCATTAATAATAAGCAATTAGATGCTTATTTTTAATCACTCAGATGCTGGAATGGAGAAATCACTTAAACATTTGTAAAGCATTCTTTGAGAATTATATAGATAACAGCTCTGAGAGACAGATGAAAATCATAGTGCATCATACACTTAAAATGCCCTCCCTTTCAGTATTCTCTAGAGATTAGGGTTATCAGATGCAGGATACAAAATCCTTATGGAAGTTTTCTGTTTCTCTTTCCTGCATCTAGTGGCTGTTTGCATCTATGGATGTTTGCATCCTAAATTTGACAAATATATTAGAGATATCATTGCTAGTAATTGCAGTCAACCAAAAAAAACAAAACAGGCAGTCCCCATTATTTCTCATGTGATTATATCAGTAATTTTGCCAAAAACTGACAAAATTCTTGCCACAGTCTTCATTGTACCCCCTTCCAATTTGGTAAACATAGATGAATGAATGAATGAATGGCTCTCTATATCGAAAGAAATCCAGAGAAATCAGAACTAACCTGATCAAGGTCCGTGTAAAAAGTGTCCTCATAGTCAAGAACAGCCTACAGGCCTGAACTGCATAAGAAATACAGAGAAGTTTCAGATTCACTGCTTAGCATATTGTATGAATCTAGCCATGGATTACAGTGTGTGAACCCAGCCAGTATGCTAGAGAGGGGGGGGGGACAAGAAACTACAGTATTTAGCCTGTCTGTCTGTCTTATTGTCCTTGTTATATCCTATGATTTAAAATGAACATTCTTGGATGAAACAATTTTATTCCATTGTACTTCTTACTGATGGACGTCATTAAAATCCAGCCCTAAAATATACCAATTCTCCATTTTGCTGAATTACAGAATTATTCCATTGTCACAAGCTTAGTGTCTCCTAGTGGAAGACCTTCCACATTCACTCACTAAATCCCAGGAATAATAAGGATTAGAAAGTGAAGTTTCCACCTCAAGATCAAGTTTTTGCTAACTCTTAATGACCACATAGATTTTCTCCATGAAGATCTATTCCTGCCTGATCCTTTAGCTCTTCCAATGGTGCACTCATCACTACTGTGAGTCTATCCATCTTTCTGTGTATCCTCCTCTTCTATCTTCCAACTTTCCCAGCATTAGAGCCTTTTCCATAAAATGGCCAGTGTAGGATAATTTAACTCTAGTTATTTCTGCCTCGAGTGAGAACTCTGGGTTGATTTGTTTGATGACTCATTTGTTTTCTCTCCCCCTCCACACCTCAAAACCTTCCTCTTTTAGCGTTATTTCTGAAGAAAAATCTTTGACTTGATTTTGACCAGTTCCAAGAATGCACAATGAAAGAGTGGAATTACACAGGCAGTTCTAAATCTGTCCTTAGCTTTGTTCTGGCTGGGCTTTCTTGAACAGTAATGTCCTGCTTAGTTTCTTTTCTCTATCTCAGTCTCTAGGTATCTAAAACTAGAGTTCCCCTTCTAAATCAGCTACCTTTCCTTGACCCATTTCTTATCCCCTTAAGCAGCTTCCCTACTTTGTAGGCAGATAGGTTATCTGAATTTCATAGCATCGTTTCTAGTGGGAACTATTCAGTACATTGGGTAGAAAGCTAAAATGCTCAGATTGTATTCTAATTTCAGTATTTTCCTGTGTTTTCATATTACTATTGCATACCTAAAGGCCAAGCGCTACATAAAGACACTATGTAACAAATAACATCTGTTATCCCAGATTGTGATGTTTTAATGCTATATATTTCTTCAGCCAATAAGAAGGAATATATTTCTTCAGCCAATAATGAAAAAAGGAATGAGAGCGCCACAATACAGCATAAATGATCATCTGTGTATTATGCTAAAAAATTCTTAACTTGTAGCCATTTTCAGCTACAGACTGTTTACCCTATGTTCTTTTCTGTTCCAACCCAGAATTGGAGCTGTAAAGTTTAGATTATTCATTTGCCAAAGAAAGTAGCTAGATTTAAACTCAGCATTTATCTGTGATGCTTTCCTTTTTTTTAAAAAAAAGCAAATATTTAGTCCGTATGAATGTTATGAGCACTTTTCTGACGTTTTCTGCAAATAGTTAAATGATTTAAATATAAATCCTACATGTATATAATCTAATAAATATGATAAAAAAGGAAAATATGGATGGTGATGGAACAGAAAGTCCGGCGTTAATACTTATTTATATTAAACTTTCTTCCAACTCTTCCCTGATACCTTTAGATTTCAGAGATCTCCCATAATTTTATCCCAACAAAACCCAGTGGAATGGTTATTGAGGGAAATTATTCTGGGACACAGACACAGAGACACACATGCATTTTTTTTGCAGCTGAACATTATGGAGACGGTTTGTTATTTGACCTCTTCCCCGAGACACTGAAGACAATTGGAATATGTTACAAAATGTCTGTCATAGCTTTTCTAAATCCTGTACCCTTTATATGTCTCCTGTACAGCTCTCAGAGCCAGCATGACCAATCGGCAGATGTATTTATAAAGGTTGAAGGCAGCAGACTGAAAAAAAAAGTTGATCAACTGAAAACAAGAGGATAGGCTGAAATAGATTCTCCCTCTTTGATGGAGATGGGTAGTTAAGAAGTATAAATGAATAAATAAATAAATTTTCTAGAAATTTTTTTTTATACTTGACATATTTCCTTATCCCTCCCATTAGAGATATTTTTAAATGCTAAGAAAATCAGAACTACAGTGTAAATTATGCAAAAAAAAAAAGAATGTATACAAAGTTGCTTAATTTGTAACATTTAAATGTGCTGAATGTAGTTAATCTGCATAGGTTGGTTGGTTGGTTTTAACGCAGAGCGGCCAAACAAGAAGTCAACCAAAAACAGAGAGGCAGTTGTGATTTCATTTTAAGCATAAAATGGGGACAACTGGTAATTACATTGGGATAAAACACTCAGGGCAATAATCACATGAATGCAATCTTCTCCTCCTTGCTGGATGTGTAGGCCATGGCTTTCCCCAGGCGATTGTGACTAGTTGCATTTTCTCTTTCTCAGCGTCCCCCAAATACCACATTCCGTTCCGGTTCTCGATGCACCTTTTATGGAAATTTGAAAAGCAGCAATGCACAATAACAGAATCCCAGAGACCTTTGCTGAACGCCATTGATTGCCATCAATCCATGGTTAATGAACCTTGTACGCCAAGGCTTCATGTGTCATCTTGCATTTCATTACAGCATGTCACTTGTTTCCTCAGGTTATAAGCAATTTCAGTAAGAATCTGCCAATCCTCACCCGCATTCCAAGACACCGACTCAGCTGGAAAAGAAGCATGACTACAAACAAACCTGACAAAACACCAGCCCATGTTCTGGGAAAGAGGCCTGTTCATTCCTCTCAAAGTTAAGTGCACTATTCTTTTCTTCATTCTGGTGCACTATGTTCTCATTTCCCTCAATAATCATCCACTTTTGTGTTTTAAAAAGACAGCTGCTGCTATTTTAAGGATGCACTCAATTTTGTCACATTTGTCACAGAGGCACGGCATGAAGTATTTCAATTGTTTTGTTGCATACTCAGCTAGTCTAACTCTAATTTTTGATAGGCCCAAAAAAGGGGGGGGGAGAAAATATTTCATTTTAAAATCACTCCTTTTATGGAGTTCATAAAGCAAAACCTTTACCGGATTGCATTGCTACTCTATTCCTGTACAGTTTTCCATGCTGATGAATAAGAATCAATTGCTTAAATACCGAGTCTATTAAAAACTCGCTCAGAAAGAACGCTGTTGGCAAGCTGTATAAAGAACATTTTAAGTAGATGTCATTTCTATTCGGTGATCTTACTTCTATCTATTACCCAGCATTTCTTTTAGGGCCATGTAGCTATAGAAAGGAATCTACTACGTATGAAATGCTACCAAAAGATGCAGCAATATCACAGTTCAAATAGCAGAATGTCTTGGGCACAGAGGTGGGGTTTCATCCTTCCATACTATGCATGTAGAAAGGGTACAGCTCAAAGGCAGAGGCAGGCTTTGCATCAAGAAGGCCCTAGATTCAGTTAGTAAAGTTATCAAGTAAGTTGAAGGGCTAGGCCAGGAGTAGGGAACCTTGGCTCTTTTATGACTCGTGGACTTGAATACCCAGAATTCCTGAACCAGCCATGCTGACTCAAGAATTCTGGGAGTTGAAGTCTACAAGTCATAAAAGAGCCAAGGTTGCCTACCCCCCCCCCCCGGTCTAGGCCTTTCTAATCCTGGAAAGCTGCTGCCAATATGGGAACATTGAAGCAAATTGATTGAGGTGCTCACTCTATAGATAGCAAGACCCTATTTAGTCCTGGTCCAGAGTAAACCTTTTAACATAGTTATGCCTGTTAAGCAAGTGCTGGGTGTTAATAATACTTTTTGACCTATTGCAGCTCAGAGCTAGATCTGTTAGATCTGTTTGCCACTGATTCATAAAACTTTTTTCTCTTTGGCCTGCTTCTGTTCCTTCAGGTCTTTCCTTTGCACCCCACCGAACATTCTCAGAAATGTTAAAACCAGAGGAAAATATTAAAATCCCACGAAAACGCAGTTCCTTGAGGAGAAAAGACAAACATCCAACAGTCAAGACATTTAGGAACAACCATCTAAGATGGGAATTTTGATTACATCTGCCCGATGCCAATTCTAAGTATGACTGGGTTGTAACTCAGACAGCAGTTGTTTAACGTGACAACAAATCTACAGGAACCACAGATTCCATAACACCCATGCTGTAGGCTGGATTGGTGTGACTGCCTCTACCGGAATGAAGCTCTTTACTGCTGTTTAAGGGGAGCAGATGTGACCACCCACCCCCAGAGCTCAAAGTCCTAGTTTGCACATCCCCAACTGAGGCTGTGATTTAAGACCTAATACAGTAATAGAGGCTGAACGTTAGTCAGGCCCATTACTACAGATGGCAGACATAAAACCTGCAGTGGCACGTCTGAGGCTATGGGCTAACAAGTGCTCAAAAACCTGTTTCAAATACAGTGATACAAAAACCATTTGCAATCACAACCATGCAAACTGCAAGCTGTACTGGCAGGGTATTTGCCAGAGGAGCCTGGGCCAGGCTGATTTCAGGCACTGAGAGCATAATTACCCAGTACAAGCAGTACTCGCAAAGACAATTTTAGTTACTTGGGGGGGAAAAGTAACTTAGAACTCTAATGAATAAGCAAGCAATCAGTTGTGCTGCAGTTGGGAACCTGAGTATTTTAGACAAATGAATGGGAGAAAGATGCTTATGCCCTAGAGTCAAAAGGAGGGGGGGCTCCAATGGCATTTTATCTCTCTTAACAATGAAGGCACCAGTAAATAATGCACAAGGAGCACGCTTGAGGCGTCTGCTTTGCAGGCTTCCCAGACAAACAGTGTGCAATTGGGTTGCCAGACGAAGGCCGTGCTATTGAGGGTGCCCAGAAAGGAAGCACAGATATTACCATTAATATTGGCTAGGTCCATCACACTAAGCCATGATTTAAGTAAGGTATATTTGGTTGAAAAAAACAATAGTTTTGGAAATCACAATAGCTGGTTTCTCACAAAAACGTAGCCCAAGCCAAGCAAATCATATTATGTTGCATGTTGTGGGGCTCATGAGGTCCATAACTCTGTCAAAAATATTTCCAATTATGGGGATGTGGCAGTGATAGCAGTGGTAGCGTGATAGCGGTGTTCCAATATTTGCGGTGCTGCCACAAAGAAGAACGGTTCAACCTATTTTCCAAAGCACCCGAAGGCAGGCAATGATCGGAAACTAATCAAGGAGAGAAGCAACCTAGAATTAGAAATTTGCTGCCAGTGAGAACAATAAACCAGTGGAATAGCTTGCTTTCAGAAGATGTGGGTTCTACCTCACTGGAGGCTTTTAAGAAGAGACTGGACAGCCGTTTTTCTGAAATGGTATAGGGCAGAGGTGTCAAACTCGCAACATCACATGACGTGTTGCGAGGTATCGTGACTTTTTTTCCATTGCCGGCAATGGGGTGGGCGCGGTTTCGGCATGACGCATCCGGCCCGCAGGCCGGCAGTTTAACACCCCTGGTATAGGGCCTTGTGCTTGAGCAGGGGGTTGGACTAGAAGACCTCCAAAGTCCCTTCCAACTCTGTTGTTCTGTTCTGTTATTCAATGGTTCTCAGAGAATGGGAGTGGACAGGACAGCGAAAGGGATCTCAAGGTGGATGCAGTCTACCTGCCACAGGTATCAGCATCTGGCTAGTTTTCACTCACTATCCCCAGCATTGTTGCACTTCAGAACTGAAGGTCAAGGTGTTTTTTTTACCATTTCCACATCTCAGGTTTTTTTTTATAACTGGAAAGGGTTATTAGATGGTTCCTCTCAATTCTTACAATAATGGATTAGCCCTCCATACATTTCTGTTTGAGAGTGTCAAAAAAAAGTCAAGAGCTGGCCACTACAGTGTGATTGAAAGTTCCCTCTGTTTTAGTGTGAATCACATGTGCACATAGAAAGCATCTGGAACCTCAATCACTCTATCTTGGCTTTTCGACTCATACCTTGCAGACACCCTCTGGTATGTCTGTGCTTAGCTTTTAAACGTACAAATGTTTCTGCGTTATTTATTACATACATTGTTTATATATGCTTTTTAATATCTCCCTGTCTTCCTTAGGAGCCTGTCTCATGCCATTCAGAAGTGTGTCTAGCCCCTGACTTACCCAAAATTGCCCTGTCCCGAATCCCCATTTCATCAGAGTAGAGCTGCAGTCTGCTCATAATAAGACTAATCTTGCAAAGAGAATCGTTGGAGATGCATTAGCAAAGAACAATGGAGTTGATGTGCTTAATATCCCCTCAGAATAAGAATTTATCACCGTTCTTATTCTGAGAGACAAAGAGTCTGCAAGCCTCTCCGTATGCAAGCACCACAACCCACAAATCAGCAGTTGCGGCCCTCTTTGTTATGCCTCTCTCCTTTGAGTTAATTTCTTAGTGAGGCAGCTTGATAAGACCTGACCTGCAATAACCAAGCAGCTTAATAAAGATTTGCTTTGATGCACACATTGTTCAAGGTTTCTATTAACAAGGACCGGGAAAGTTCCTCTCTGCTAGATGTAATCACTAGCGTGCTCGGGCACAATGAGCAGTGTGTGTCTCATCCCAGGCAGCCCCCATCCTTATCGGTGGAGTTTTGGACAGAATTGAACCACCCACACACAGATTTGCCTAAGTCAGAATCTCATTAATATTAATGCCAGCCACAGGCCCATTTAAAGGCAATCAAGCCAAGAGAAATGCCATGGCTCAAAGCCTGTGAAGCATCATCTTGACCTTTTAAATGAGAGTGCAGAGCAACAGTTGTTAAAAAACAGTCAGCAATTGCTGTGTCAACAGAGAGCTTAATACAGGCATGTAATTTCATCTTCCAAGAAACAAGGCAGGCTCTCAAAGACTGAAGGAGTAATTGTGTGAGCAGGCAATTTCTCTAAGTACAGCCACATTTATGAAATTCTCTTCCATTCATGCCTCTCTCTCCTTGGCTTCCTTTGCAATAAGAACCTGTCACATTGATTGGATAATAGGTAAGTTTGAAATAAGCCAACTACCAAAGCAGCAACGGTTTCTCTACCCCCCCATAGACCAGTGACTGCAGGAAACAAGCTAGCTCTATGGCTGATGGTAAATACTCGAGCTTGTTGCAAATTTGGATCTCTACCTAGAAGTCTTTCTGAAGTTGTGTAGGAGCCTATAATGGAAAAGTTAATGAGTCATTGGTCTCAGCTGTCAAGTTCCTCATATTCACAGTCTTGGCAGATTTCAATATCTGCATGAAACTCATCTTGCCTGGAGATGCTTGGGAATTCATGGCTGTCATAACAACTACGGGCCTATTCAACCAATATTGGGTCCAATGCATGTAGCAGGATGTGGTGTTCTATTAAGGGAGCTGATGATTCATTGGCACAAAAATCCTTGCTGGCTGTTGGATAAGCCTGTTTAAGATGAATTCAAGCTAGCTTTAAGCTCTACAGAGGCGAAGGGCTGATCTGAATAGATCAGCAAGTTTTCTGAAATCTTCCTGGCACTTTCTTGACATTTTAACTGACAATCCAAATATATCTGCCCCAAATGTAGAACAGTTTCAACCTTTTAATATTATGAAGCTTCAATAGTGAAGCACTTAAGGTAATGGTTTTAATTAGGTCCAATCAAAGATTGCTCAATTTATTTCAAGATCAGGGCTCCAGGAATAACCCATCCCGTTCCTTATTGGCTCTAAAGCTGCCCACTACAACCCCTACCTGAATATAGAATGTGATTTGTGGACATTTGCATTCTTATTATTGTAGGCCGCCCAGAGTTACTTCTTGTGAGATAGGCGGCTATATAGGTTTGATGGATAAGTAAATAAATAAAATTTCCAATCTCCCATTCTCTAGCATAAGATAACACGTAAAAAACGCTTAAACACATCTACTGTGTTTTAGAGTTTTAAAGAATTAGAATGCAAGTGGAGGAAAAGTTGATTATTATGAAGGAATAAAATAACATGTCAGAATCCACTATATTCTTCCTCAGAGATACTATGAACAGAGACAAAATGGAGTTCAATTTACCAAGGGGGAAAAACAGAAAGAAAGCAGCCACGTTTCAACTATATTATTTACAATTTTCTGCCCACATATATGTATTTTGGGTATATTTATTGTTATGCAAAGCACCAAGAAAGAATAAGAAATAGTACACTGAAGAAATTAAAAGCTTGACAAAAAAGTAAAGGAAATACAGCTGTACCTATTTTAGACCAACACGATACTTTTTTTTCTTGCAAACTATCCTTGCTTCCACCATGTCCATCCACTAGTTCATACTTTTCTCGTTGTTCAGTAAGTCTCTTGCCACTCTCTTGTTGAGGACCTCATCAACGCTGTCCAAGAGTAACTTTCTCAGTATTCTCTTTCTTCTCAACTCTATTTATTTTAAGATTCATTAGAATAAGCCTGCTGGTTTAAGTTGAGACTCATCTTAGTTTATAATTTTGATTCTCATAGTAACCAATCAAATGCCTCTCAGGTGCTTCTGATTAGGAGATTGATACATCTTGTTCCCCTAAAACTCGTATTTGGAGTCATGCTGTCCCCAACCTGGAAGTATTTAAGTCTTCAAGACTATTAGCCATTGGTAGACTGTCTTCCATTAATTTATTCAATCCCTTTTTAAAATCATCCAAGTCAGTGGATATCTTATATCTTATAGTACATGTGCTTTGTGGAGAAGTGCTTCCTTTGATCTACTTTAAATGTTTTTCTATTCAGCTATATCAATAGCTTTTGGATCTAGTGTTTTGAAAGATGGAGAAAAACGTCTTCCTGTCCACTTGATTCACAACTTCCATGAATTTATATATCTCAATCATATCAGTTGGTCTTTCCCAAGCTGAAGAGTTCCAACCATCCTATAGATAAGTTTGTGTAGCAGAATTGTATTCTTTTTCCAAATATGGAGACCACAAACTATATTTGTATAAAGATCAATGCATAAATTAGTATAAAGATCAACAACATTGGCATTTTATTTGCAGTTCCTTTTCCTAACCTAAATTCCCTAACCTGGAATATGCCTTTTTCACAGATGTTCATGCTGAATGAACATCTATAATGTGCTTTCCTCTAAACCAGGGGTCTTCAAACTTGGCCCTTTTATGACTTGTGGACTTCAACTCCCAGAATTCCTCAGCCAGTCATAAAAGGACCAAGTTTGAAGGCCCCTGCTCTAAACCAATAGCCTTCGATGCAGAACATTGTTGAAGGTGCTTTGAAAATCTAGTATACAGTGTTGACCATGTCAGCTCCAATTATATGCCTGTTGACCTTCTTAGAAATGTAGAAGATTGGTTATCAGGATTCACATTGGTAGAATCCTTGCTAATTTTCTTTCTGTAAGACTTTTATATGCTTTATTATTTTTTCTTTGTTTACTATTTCTACCAATTTGCCTGGAACAGATATTAAAGTGACTTATACTTTCCTGAAGCTGCTCAGTGTCCTTTAAAAAAAAAAAAGTAGTGTCACAATGGCTACCTTTCAGACCTCTGGCAATGGCCCTGATCTGAGTACAAGGTACGTATTTGTGTTGTTAAAGAACACACCTGAATTCTTTAGGAAATTTCAGGTGGATGCCATCAGAACCAAGTGTAATCTTTTAAAATGTCCTTCTTTCATTGGCTTTAGTTGATTCAATTCCAACCATAAGAAAATCAATACAGGCTCAAGTATCTGCCCTATATCTTCTGCAATAAAAACAGATGCAAAGAATTCATTCAATTTCTCTGTAGTCTCCAAATCCTCCTTGAGCACCACTTTTATTCCTTTGTCATCTAAGAAATCCTGGAGAAAATGGATGTGGTCACTAAGAGCTGAAACTGATTTAATGCCAAGTAATAAATCAAGGAATCATCTAAGAAAACTATCCCTGGCTGGTTTAATGCTTTGTATATCTTTAAAGAAGTCCCCATTATTCCTCTTTATGGTTTTGGCCTTACGCTCCTCAAATGCCTTATACCGTAATTCTCATTGTACACATGTTGTACTTTGACAATAAAGGTTGGTTTGATTTGATTTGATTTGATTTGCTCCTTTTTGTTCTCCTCGGAAAGGACAGGATTTCCATTTTCTGAGATAAAAGAATTTTGCACCTTCCTGGATGTTATCAGAAAGCTCTGCTGGCCTTTTCCTGCACGTGGCTGACCTTTCTTATATTGGGGGATATTTTCTAGCTGAGCCTCACTTGTGGTGGTTTTAAATGAACTTCAGGCAGCATGAAGATATTTGGCCAAGTTGACTTTTCCCATCATTCTTATTTTCATCAGTTCCTTAAAAAAATTTTTAGATGATTCCCCTTTTGGAGTAAAAAGTGACAATATTGTCACCTTCCTAGTTGCAAGTTTGCAAAGTGTAATAGCATGATAACTGTTTTCTATTCCACAAGGATCTTTTTTTGCATTAATCATGTTTATTACCGTTTTTTGCACCATATTATAGTAATTATTTAAACTTATGTCTAACATTTCCCCATTTGGTTGCTTCTCAGACTAAGTCAGAAACCTTTACGGTATCTAGACTTTCCATTTCTTTATCATGGCCTAAGCACAAATATATCCAGCCTATGTGAGGTTAACTGAAGTCCCCTCGAGATCACTTTTAATATTTTGATCAAACAGGCACATCTCTAGGTCTAATTTATCTTTGCAATTGGATATTGCCATCCAAAGCGATTCTCTGGAAGAATGTGGTCTTCCAGTGTTTTATGGAATGATGAAAAATGAATAAATAATGAAAATGAATTGTGTACTATTACCAAAGAACTTGGCAACAATAAGATGTGATTATAGGTGAAAGCAAATATGCATCTCTTTTTTTCCTTATCACCTGCCATTTTTGCTACCAATCCAAAAGGCTGCAACTCAGAAACAATCTGATGGCTATGATAGAGCTACTGAATTCACATGTTATCATCCCTGGGGAGGGAGGGGCATCAAAGGCTGTGTATGGAATTAGGTTCAGAAGTCACAGACCTATGCAACCGCCATATTGTAGAATCTGTATTGTGCACAACTGTGTAGGACAGGGGTAGGCAACCTCGGCTCTTTTATGGCTCATGGACTTCAACTCCCAGAATTCCTGAGTCAGCATAGCTGACTCAGGAATTCTGGGAGTTGACGTCCATAAGCCATAAAAGAGCCGAGGTTGCCTACCCCTGGTGTAGGAGAACCTTTGGTGGCTAGGCTGGTTGACATCTTTGCAGTTTCTCTTCTAGCAACACCTTTTGACTGGTGGTTTGCTGGTCCTGAACTAACCTGCCAGACTTGAGTCAGAAGCTCATTGCTGAGAGATAGGCCAGAGGAGAGGGAAGTGCAGGAGAAAGGGGCCGTGTTTTGCCAGTGAAGTTAATAGTCCTTGATTAAATTATGACTGTGAGTTCTATATTAACTGTCTCTTTAGATTTCACAGCATAATTCTTGATGCTGCCTTGTCAGGGATCATAATAACAATCTTCCTACTTTATCAGAGCGTAATGAGGAAAGTGAATGCTGTGGGTGGAAACCTACAAAGGAAGGCAGGGAGATGTGGGAAGCATAGCAATATGGTCAGTTTCAGCTTCTTGGATATTTACTGAATGTACAATTAAATGACAGAAAAATGTTTAATGATGCCACATGGCAGATGAGGACAACTAATGAGAACTAACAAGAGGATCCAGAATTAACGTTTTATTAATTGAGTGGCTTAATTCTTAAATTTCAGCTTGTCCTTCCATACGGTAAAAAGAGACATTAATAGGACTATATAGTCTTCAATTTGGAAGATGAGACAATATATATTTTTTGCTATATATTAAAGCAGAGACATTTTTTTCAGGCTTGTGAGAGTTTGAGAGGTGTTTAGTAATTTCAATTTATTAAAGCAGCCTTTCAGGCTCATGTGACTTTTTTAATGTGTAGGAAAAAAGTACTGTGCTTGTGTACAGGAAGACCTAAAGCACTTCTTCAAGATCATGTTTGAAATATACATACCCCTAGAAATTATTTACTAGGGTAAAACAGATTATATAGGACTTTATTTTAAAATAAATATTTCTTATTATCCGAACTATGGAACTGCTGAACTTTGGACACATACATGATGAGTCACCATATGGAAAAAAGAGAGAAAACATAAATAGATTTGTAAATTCTCAATGATAAGAACTTGGATTAATCCAAGAAAGGGAGACGAGAAAACCACTACGGCATCAACTGGATGTAGGCACGTCACAAACCGCATGCAGCCCCCAACCCATTAATAGGTTCCAAAGCCTTTTAAAAATATATATTAGATCCTTTCTGGAATGAGAGGAGCTGAAAATAGTTGCATCTTTCATTTTTGTTGCTGTGAAGAAGAAAAAAATTAAGAAACAAAATTGCTACCTTAATTCTTGCCAAAGGTTCTCTGTATGGGTGCCATTTATTCTGCCTTTGACTTCTAGTTACATGCAATTTTCTTGGCAATATTTTGCAACTGGCTTGCCTTTGCCTCGTTCTTCTCAGGGTTGAGAGAGAATGACTGGCTCAAAGTCACCCAGATGTCTTTGGTCCTAAGCAATAGCAATAGCACTTGTTTAGTGCTCCATAATGCTTTACAGAACTCTCTCAGAGGTTTACAGAGTCAGCATATTGCCCCCAATGATCTTGGTCCTCATATTATCAACCTCAGAAGGATGGAAGGTTGAGTAAACCTTAAACTGGTCAGGATTGAATTCCTGGCTGTGGGCAGAGTTAAGTCTGCAATACTTCATTCTAACCACTGTATCACTATGCCTCTAAGAAAGGATTATAACTCATAATCTACTGGTTATTTAGCCTGGTGCCTTTAGCCACCACACCACACGATGTCTCTAATTGCAGGGACTTAAAGTACTTATAAAATCCTTTAAAAAAAATAAAAAATATTGACTTTTTTTCTGAATGAACAAAATAGTCTTAAGTGACCCAGATGGCTTATTCAACTCCCCTCAACTTAGTATTATCTATTTTGGCCACCTCCCAGTTCACCAGACAAGCCACCTTTATCAAAATGTTTGCCCTTTTGTGCTATAGATAAACAAGCTTATAAGTCTCTCTTCAGTCATATAATATATGAGATGAGCAGCTAACAAATGGGAATAAAGACTACTGCAATCTCACCCATCCTTTCTTGGGAGTAAGATCTACTGGATATTACAACACTTCTTGGGAGTAAGATCTACTGGATATTACAACACTTCTAGATGAAGAGAGGGAGGGAGGGAGGGAGGGAG
>NW_015386867.1:153459-161575 GCF_001527695.2 Protobothrops mucrosquamatus | reverse complement strand
TCAAGAAGCATAAAATAGCATAGTATCAATCCATGCCTTGCTTCTAAAAGTTTTTTTTTAAAGTACATTTCTTTGTTTTTGTTTTCTTTTTCTTCTTTTACACTCTCAACAATTCAGACAACCTTACACCATAAAAAGGAATTTTCAGGGGAAATAAGATATTTGCTAGCAGGTATGCATCACGTTTAATGATTCTGTCCAGAACCACAACTAGTTGATTAAAACACATCTGGAAAATATCTGTGGTAGAACAGTCCTCCTCCAAAATGAAATCAAGTGGAAATTTAATGCACCTTCCAAGAAACACCATTTTAATCTGATGATTCTGCAAAATCCCTGCAAAATTTCCTGGCAAATAAAAGGCCCAGAGTAAGAAGAAAGGGAAGCGGGAGAAGGGCCACTGAAATTGTATGACTGATGATTCTAGTCTGATTATAGTTAAACATTTTATCAGCACTTTACAATCTTATTATTTTAAGGAGAAAATCTAATGAAGTGCAGGACCATTTCAGTTTCCAGCACTCTCTCTACTAGTTGTTTCTCCAAGGAGCAGGAATGGTAAAAGATTTTTTGAAGATGGATATTTGGAGAAGTTTGCATTAGATGCTTGCTTGAGAACGTGAAGATTCAAGTCTTTCTGCCTCTTCCAGTGCAAATTCTACTTCTATCATTCATCTCTTTTTTTGCTGACTTTTCTGTGATGTCAAATGAAAAAAAACCCCATTCCATGGTATTTTCAATTGATGAAACGGGTTTAGATGTATTGATGTTAAAAAAATATTGACATTTTTTTTCACTTTTTAATGCTTAGTGTTAGTCTCTAAACATCCCAGTTAAATTGATTAGAGAAGGACTATCTGGGCCCACTGTTAAAAAAAATGAGCAAAATTATAGGCTTGCCTTGTTTTGATTCTCTTCTTTTTATGTAGAAAGATCCTTAAATGTACAAACCTAACTTTCACCCAGACTCCCTAACTCTTGCACTAATCCTTCTGAAGTGTTGCAAATTTATATATATATAAATCAGTAATAATTAGTTTCTATATTTTTATAATAAATATGTTAGTTAATATGTTTCTTACATCTTCACTTCACCTGATAGTTTTCTTTTTACTAATTTCTCTCTAATTCGTTTTTCTAGCCATTGATAGAAATTATCCCATATTCTAAAATATACTGAATCTTCTTTCTCTTTTATCTTCAATGTCAATTTGTCCATTTCTGCACAATCTAAGATTTTTTAAATTAATTCTTCCTCCATTGGTAGGTTTTCATTTTTCCAATATTGAGCAAATACTATTCTTGCTGCAGTTAATACGTGTAAAATTAAGTATGCACATTCTTTCTCATAGTTTCCTACTATTATGCCTAACAAAAACAATTCTGGCTTAAAGTCTATATGTTTTTTAATCATTTTCTCTAACCATATGTTTATTCTTGACCAAAATCTTTTAGTTTTAGGGCATGTCCACCAGATATGATAGTAAGTACCTGGTTTTGTTTACATTTCCAACACTTATTAGACATATTTTTAAACATTTTTGCTAATCTCACCGGTGTTAAATGCCATCTATGAAACATTTTGTATAAATTTTCTTTATATGTTGCCGCTTTCATTATTTTAGAGTTTCTTTCCCATAAGCTTTGCCACTTTTCTAATTCTATATTGTATCCAAAGTTCTTCGCCCGTATTATCATTGTTTGTTTTACTTGTTCCTCTTCCATCTTTAAGCTTAGCAAATATTTGTAAAGTTTTTTGATCAATTTTTCATCTGTTTTCAGCAATATCTGGTGAAATTCTGTCTGTTCTTTGTAAAATTCCCTTGTTTTAACATATTTTTTGTATCTTGTTTGAATTTGCAAATATGGCCACCATGATAAACCAATGCCCTGTTCTTCTAAATCTTGTCTATAATTCAATTTCCCTTCATTGTCCAGAATATCTTTATAAATCACAACTTTCACGTAATTAATCAAGTTTGGGTAAGCAAACGCTTCCATTGTTGAAAGCCATCCAGGTATTTTAATATAAATTTTCGCTTTTATTTTTTCCCATTCTAAAAAGAGTGCATTTCTTATATAATGATTTTGAAAATATGTCTGTATTTTATTCTTCCCATACCACAGAAAAGCATGCCATCCCAGTTGTAGGTCATGCGCCTCTAGGTATAGTAATCTTTTGTCTCTAAGCATTATCCACTCTTTTATCCATGTTAATGTAGTGGCTTGGTAATATAGCATCCAGTCCGGCAGTCCAAGTCCTCCATTTTCTTTTGTTTCTTGTAACATTTTCAGTCTGATTCTAGCTTTTTTTCCTTGCCAAATAAATTTCAGTATTATTCTGTTTAGCTCATCAAAAAAAGGTTTTTCCCAATCGTATAGGTATTGTTTGAAATAAAAAAAGTATTTTTGGTAAGATATTCATTTTCACTGTTGCTATTCTCCCCAGCATTGAAAGTTGTAGATTTTCCCATTTTTCCAGATCTAATTTTATTTGTTTTAATAATCTTACATAGTTATCTTCTTTAATTGTTGCACATCTTGCTGTTAGATGGATTCCCAAATATTTAACTTTTTTAACTATTTGGAGATTTGGTTTTTTTGCTAGTTGATTTTTTTGTTTTTCTGTAAGATTTTTAGTTAACACTTTCATCTTTTCTCTATTTTCAACCCTGCCATTTCTCCGAATTCTTCTCTTTTCTCCATAAGCTTGACACTTGTTTCAAACAGTTCTTCTAGTATAAAAACCAAGTCATCTGCAAATGCTTGTAGTTTATATTTTTCATCTTTTATCTCCAATCCTTTAATTTCTATATGTTGCCTGATGTTTCTATTCAGTTGAAGTGTTGCAAATTTCTATGTCCAGTATCAAAATACAGGGAAATAAACAGAACCTTTTTTAAACATTCTGAAACAGTAAGGACTTTAATTACATGCACAGTTTTAAACATATTTGTACAAAAATTGATGTGCCTCATTCTCTTCAAAGTAGCAATGCCTTCATATGTGATATAGTCAGCAAGGAACTAACCAAGTCATCTGATAATCTTGTGTTCTTTTAAATCAAAATCTAAGTTAATTCAAAACTACCAAAATTTTAGCAGGCTTGATCTCTTGTATGGATCTATCATTACTGAAGATTTGATCCAATTCTGTACAGCCAGATGTGTAAATATTTGCTGATTTGCAGATATCAAGAAAATCAGTGCTGAAATTCTACAAAGAAACAGATTGAAACTCTAAGTTTAATTAGGCAATGGCTCTGAACTGATCTTAGATAAATTGGGCTGGTTTCTCTGAATTATCAATGTGCAATCTACATTAAAACCTGCTATATACCCTAGTTATGCAAAATAAATTATGATTTAGGTAATATCTTGCAGTTGTCAAAAATAATTAACCCTATAAGATAACTTCACTGAAACTTACCAGTCCTGCTGTAAACTCATTCTTTTCAAAAACTGCCTTTGATTCCCCACGGGGGAGTCAGATGCAAAGAATGATGCTTCTGAGTCTCAAATAGGGAGAAGTCAGTGTCATATTAGATTCAGCTTTCTTCAATCTAATATGCTAACGTGCACCTACTGTACCTACCAAAATTGCATCTTCTCTGCCAGATAGAATAATTTATGATGCACAGATAACCAATCTGCAACATTTGAAATTGTACAGAAAGCTTGTTGATGCAGTATGACCCAGGATTAATATGATTGCCTTTATATTAAGTTGATAGAATAATTAATGAATATCTGCTTCCTTTCATGTATACTCTCTCTCAGCCACACATATTTTCAGGAACAAGTTACCAACTAACTAAAAAAACGAAACTAAAAATGTGCACTGAGAATTTTCTCAGCACCAGTCCATTATTTTTGCTACTTAAAACAGATGGGATGGCACCTTATGCTATTTCATACAGAAAAACCAATAAGGCAGTTGAATCTTACTCTGATATTAAGGAAGAGAAAGCATATTCGCCTAAGGACAGCAGGTGAATTTAAGGCATGGCAAATCTTTCTTTGTCCCTCTGCACCTGCTTTCATAGGCAGGAAGGATTTAGCAAGAACAATACTTGAGTACAATGCCATAATATCAATTGAAATTTACAGACAACCCTTTAATATGATGGTTACCCAAGTTTATGCTCTAAGAACTGTTGCAGAAAAAGAGAAAGATTCATGAGTTTTATATCTGAAATGTGAAATACAGTATTACAGAACATGGAAGGAAGATACTTGGCTTATGGTTGGAAAATGCCAAAAAATGAAAACATAGTTGGACTGTATGAGCTCGAAAAAGGAATAAATCAGAAGAATGACTTTTGATTTCTGTCAACCCAATGATTTCTTTGCTGCTAACACATTCTTCAGACAACCACAAGCAACAGCCACATACATGGTTGTTCACCGTACTGAGCATATGGGAATCAAACTGAGTCTATTATTGGTAGAAGCAGATGGGATGGCTCAATTATAACAGCAAACATGTGATCAGTTGCTGACTGTGAAGTAGATCATGAACTCCTCATGTACGTCCAAGCCAAGCTAAAGTGCAAGAACAAGGCCAACTAATTTTAATGATAGGATCAAACACTCATGAATTTCAAGCAAAAGATCAGGAATTGCTTTGAGGTCCTGAACCTCACTGAGAAGAAACCAGAGGAAATGGGGATGAAATCAAAGAGGTTGTTAAGAATGAACATGAAAAGAGACCGTCGAAGATGAAGAAACAGAAGAAATCACTTGGGTGTTAGAACAGATTGTGGAAGTTGCCAAGAGGAGAAGAGGCGTCAAAATGAAAAGAGATAAAGGTCTCAGAAATGATTTTAACAAAAAAAAAAAATCAACAGTTGTTAGAAGAGACAAGAAACAGTATTACAATGATTTCTCTAAAGACATTAACAGACATGTAAAAACAAAGTAAGTTTCTCCCAAAGCTCTTCAAACTCAGAGGGAGGCTCCAAGCTCAAATTAGTATGCTAATGGATGCAAATGGAGATATAATAACTGATTCAAAAAAGATCAAACAATGACAGAAATTCTGAAATCCTGTACAGCAGAGATGTCAACATCCAAAATACCTTAGAAAATGTTCTCCATTTATAAAACTCACTAGTTCTGGAAGATGAAGTTAGATTCGTACTCTTGTTATCACCAAGTGGGAAGGCTACAGAAATGGAATATCTATAGAAAGATGGCAAGCAGCAGAAGAAAAATCCATAATCTAACCAAACAATGCCAGCAAATCTGGAGAAAAACAGTGAGTAACAGATTGTAAGAGATCAGTCTTCGTTACCAATAGCAAAGAAGAAAACTTCCAGTGTACAAATGCTTGCACAGTATCCTTAATTTCACAAGCTAGCAAGATAATGCTTAGTGTCATCCAATATAGATTAGACCCCTACATGGAAAGAGAAATGCCAGGTGTTCAAATTGATTTTAGAAAAATCTAAAAAACAAGAGACATTGCTAATGCATTGTGGGTAATTGAAAAAAGCCAAACACCAAAATGAAGTCAATATATGCTTCATTGATCATTGGNAAAAAAAAAAAAAAAAAAAAAAGAAAGGTATTCAGTTTTATGAATCATGTCAAGCTGTAGAATGTCCTTGAGAAAATAGGAATCCTAGAATATCTCACTGTCTCTGAGCAAAACCTATGGAGGGTCGGAAAAGCACAGTCTGGAAGGAATATGGTGAAGCACACTGGCTCCAGGTTGGCAAAGAAGTGGCTGAATACCTCCCCTTATTTATACTAAATATGTATTGAGGGTGAAAAGAAAATAATAATTATTTTAAATTGGAAGAAAAAAAGCATTAATAACCTACTCTGACAAATAAAAACACAAGTGATCTGGAAGCTCTTGTGATGAAAATTAAGAAACTCAGTGAAAATATGGAGCTAAGAGTAAATATAAAAAAGACCAAATTAAAGAAAACAGATACAGCAGCCGGCCTTACAATTACAATAAAGACATTAAAGCACTAAATTCTACGTTTTAGGGTCAAATATCAAGTGTAATAGAATTAGCATTCAAGAAATGCATGACAGACTACAAATTGGTAGAGTAGAGATGATGGCTTTGAATAGAGGAGTACAGAGAACAGAGATAGAAAAAGAAATTTAATAGATAAACACCAGTTTAGCCCTGGGGTTAGGGCTAATCCCAAGGCACCTAAGAATTCTGCCACCTGAAGGCCCTACAATAAGTTTCATGAAACTATATAGATGACTCTGAATTATGAAAGGTTTTTCTTCTGCTCTCTATTGGAAGCCCCCGTATTTCTAAGAACAAGTTGGGAAAAGTCATATAAATGCTTTGCTAATGTTAAAAGTAACAGACTGAGTCAGGAAGGCTCCATAGTTCTTAGCACTGGTTACAGTAGTGATAACTGGTTTCCTACAGGTAAGTATACACAACCCTTCATAGTAGCCACGATAGTCTGATGGACCAAAAAAAAGAGTGAGATTGAAGTCAAAGAATCTACATGTTTAATAGCTGTGTATCTCTATACTTTAGATCTGAGGTCTGCAACCTCTCCGGGCTTGCGGCATGGAGGGAAGGAGAGCAGCTTCCAAATTGGTGCGCGCACACACACAAATGGACCCATGCGCACCAGCACGGCCCAGCGCTAGCGGCCCCGTTCGCACATGCGCAAATGGGCTGCGCACACCCGCTTGGTGCTAGCGGCCTCATTCACACCTGTGCACATGTGCAAACAGGGCCGCGGGCACTAGTGCAAGTGGGGGGAGTGCATACACGCACCAGCCGGCCATTTCCATGGCCCGCCGTCCAAGAGGCTGTGGCCCGGTAGTGGGCCGCGGTCCATGGGTTGGGGACCCCTGCTTTAAATGCTAAGAGAAGAAAAGTGGCCATGTTGAAATAAGAAAGCGAATATGTTCAAAAGTGACCGTTTTATTGTTTTGTCCAGTACAACCACTGGGCTGGATTAGATAATAATTAGAGCAACTAACTATTCTAAAGTTAGATCCAATGACTGGATTGTGCAACACTTTAGGCAAAGATAAAATGGAGTTTGTGAGTTCCAGCAAGTTAGATGATATATATAAGAACTGTGAATTCAGTCTATGTGTCTATGAAAAGACAGGGAGGGAAAATGAGGAGGAGAATCTTGGGAAGAGGGGGGGGGAGTGAGAAGATAAGAGAGCCCATGAGCAGGATAGGTCTCTGTGTTGAGAGAATTTGGCAGATGTGGGAATGCTAGTCTTTCTTATTAGATTTTTCTAAAACAATGCTCTCTGTCTCTTTTTACCACAAAGCTAATCCCCAAAGCACCAACAAAGATACAAATTGGAATCCTCTGTTTTGGCAGTAATCCCTTCTCTCTATTTATTTCCCAGTAATTGCATCATTTATTTAAATAAGGCTCAGAGCAGCAAGTGTAGCCAAAATGAAGCTATCAGGCTAGCCTTGCTCTTCTAGGCAGCCTATTCTGCCCCCCCCCCGCCTTTTCACTTTTTAAATAGCATCCTATAAAGAGAAGTCACAGTGATGATGTCTTTGCATTACCCCATCCATGTACATCTGCAACTGACAGCCAGCTCCTTGCTGCTAAGTAGACGAGCTGCTAACAGGCGTTGCTGCTGCTCTTTGACATTTAACAATTGGATTGTTCTTAAGTCCAGAAATATGAAATAGTTTGATGCTGCTGTGCTTTTGGTTAACAAATTCTTGTTTACCAGAACATAAAGAACACACAATTGCTTTGCTCCCTTGCTTTTCTTTGGGAGCTTTGCCCAGCATTTGCATTTATTTTTTCAGCTAAACCACAGGCAGGACACAGAATTCTCTTTCGGAGGAAGGGGTTTCCCAGCAGTAGTAGATAATGAATGAGAGGAGGAGGAAGAGGGGAGACGAGAAGGAGGGGGCAAGGAGGAGAAGAGTTTGTATCTGGTTTGTACTACCATTGATGAAATCATGTATTTTATGTGAAAAGTGACAGCAAACCCCAAATTTGGATTCTTTCAGCCCCAAAACTAAAGCATGTATTAAGCACTTTATTAATTGTGGGTCAGAGACCATCAGTGAGAATGATGAAAGCCTCCTACGCAGGGTCTCTGGCTGAAACAAAGGCCAGAGCGAGTTGCTAAAAATA
>NW_015386867.1:147359-153260 GCF_001527695.2 Protobothrops mucrosquamatus | reverse complement strand
TATCAGTTGGGGGTGGGGAGGGAGAGCAGCTGAAAGACTGAAGATGGGCTGCTGAAAACGTATGAGTGTAGCATGCAACCAAATAGGAGCACAAAAAGTGATCTGCCAGAGATTTCAGGGAGAATGAATGGGTACAAACCACAAATCCAGATAGGCAGTAATTAATCGGGTCTACTAGAATCAATCCTTTTCCACCAAAACTGCACACAGAAAAGCATATTAGTGGAAAAGGTACATCTAAACTTGAGCGTCTAACTGGGATATTTGCATATGAAAGGATGTGAAAGTATATATACAGTGGTACCTTGGTGCTCAACTGCTCTGAAACGCATCAAATTTGGTACTCGACACATTTTGACACGAAATTTTTGTCCCAGTACTTATCATTTTGTTCCAGTACTCTGGTACTCAACACTCAAGCTAGAACTTGTCAGTCTCGGTGTCTTGTGACTCACTACATTATTTCTTATGGGAAAAATGTGTTTGGTACTCATCATTTTTGGTACTCATCGCGCCTCCTGGAATCAATTAATAATGAGTACCACTGTATTAAGAATAAAGATAGTACACCATCCATATATACACAGGCCTTCACCACAAAGAGCAAATGGTTTTAAAAGCTGATTGCCACATAGACTCATAGAACGCCCATTCTTGCAACAGTCCCTTTTCTATCGGAAAACAAAGAATACTGTATGGCTAGTGCAGGTCTACCTTTCTAGGAATTCCAGAAATCATACGCTTCAGTGGAAAAGGATTGTCAAAGGTCATCATTCAATGTACCTCAGAAACTGGCAGGAATGGCACAAAGCCTCAGAATCTGACCTTGAGGACTGGTGCTCATTCAAGTGGAAACAAGGGTTTCTTCAGGTGACCCGGCCCCAAGCCACGTGGAGAGATTTGTTGGCCCAAACCAGCATTTTGAATTGCCCCTGGGGATTGTCTGGAAACCATTGTTATTGCAAAGCCAGATTGTGTAACTTTTAACATTCCCCTCATCAATCAATTACTCTGCTGGTTCATCATTGATATTGCTTTTCCCTGCATTCCCTCCAGTCCACAAGAATCTTTTCCCTGCATTCCCTCCACTCCACAAGAATTGGGTATAGATTTTGCTTTATTTTAAAATCAGAGCTTCAAGGATGTTGATAAATGATCTGAAACTGACTGCCTCACATCATCCTTGCCGCTGTGCAATGTTGGTGTTTATCTTCCCTTCTAATATGGAAATGCTGCTTTCTATCATGCAACTCTTCATTGAATGTCAGATACCATCTCCTGCTCCAAGCCAAGCATGTAAACTGACCTGGCTTCCCTCTGCAATAGGAACAATTCAACCCCATTTCACAAAGTTGTGTTTACTGATCTTCTAATGCTGAGACAAATAAATATCATGGAGTGCCAGACAGCAATGGTCCACGGGAATTACCTTGAGAGACAGGCAAAGACCACAGCCAGGGGGATGGTCAAATAAGAGACAGCATAGTCTGCAGCAGGAATGGGGGCATGGCAAATATCTCAAAAGGAACCCTCCCTAGTTCCTTAGACTGTAAAGGTGACAAGGGAGAAATGTACTTTCAGACTTGTAAGATTTATTAATGTAACCTTCCAATTAAGTAGAGTTAGTTCATCTGAATGTGCCTTTTGTCTGGACTATCTCACAAAACTGACAAACTGGACTAGGGCAAAGAGGCTATGAAGAATGGCTTATAAATATTTATTTATTGTTCATTGTAGAGCTGAATAGAAACAAATAAGCCTTGGGATCACTGGAACAGGAGGTGATAAGGATGGAAACTTATCTGACCACACCATATATTTCTAGAAAGGACATTTTTCTCTGAGAGTAAGCCACACTAAACATAATGGGATTTACATGACAGTAAACAAGAATGAAATAAAATGTATAAATGCTGAGAGGACTTCATAAAGGTCCCGTAGCACTCTGATTATCTGAGTAGATTGACCGAGGGTTGATTTGAATGACAATCAAGATAGAAAACAATTATGTGGGGAAAATAACCTGTTCCTCCTGTCTGTGGTGTGTCAGCTAAGGCATGTCCACTACATGGCAGCATTTATGTATTTATGTATTCAAAGTTTATACCATTGTTTTTAAAAGAAACTGAATAGGTATTTGAAAGAACATAGTATACTACTACAAACTCCATTTTTCATATGATTTCTCAAAAACTGGTTTGTGCATGATGGTTTTATTTCTACAGTTCACTAAGCCATGACTTCTTTAATTTTTGTTTACAGAATAAATCAGAAATGCCTGGATTCATATGACATTCAATGCCATAAAGGGGACAGGGCATGAAAAGAGGACCCCTGTTATGTTGTTAGACAGCAACTACAATCATTCCTCACTACTGGCTAAAAGGGCTTGGACTAATAGGAGTTCTGGTCCAATAGTATCGCAAAGGATGCACATTATCTGTTCCTGCCATAAACCATGGTTTACAATTTGCAAAGATTGGGGTCATAGAATATACAAAGCAAAACAATTAGATGAGTCAACCAAATGACTCCAGACAGTAACTACACATACTTATGTTAATCAAAGAATTTATGGGACTTGGATGGATATAGTTACTGGGAGCTGTTTTTCTTTCACAAGGAACTATGAAGGTTGAATGAAAAGTAATGCTCCTTATATTAGATGTTGCCAACAGATGGCAGTACTGATATGCTAGAAATTCTGGCACAAAAAGGTAGTTCTCACTTAGTGACAAATTGTTCAGTGACTGATGTTATAATGGCATTGAAAAGGAGTTTTTACAATTGGGCCTTGAAGTTGTGGCCGTTGCAGTATCCCTGCAATCACACAATCACAATTTGGTCACTTGGCAATTAGTGCATTTTTGTGATGGTTGCAACATTCTGCAGTCACATGGTCAACATTTGCAACCTTCAAAACCAGTTTCTGACAAGCAAAGCCAGCAGAAAGTCATAAATTGAGGTCTTATGACTTTACACTTTACAACAATATGTGATTTGCTTCACGGCTGCAGCCAGATCGGATGTTGTAAGTCAGCAGTCACATGACGTGTCACTTTACAGTCTTGTCACTTAGCGATGGGGTTGCTGGGCTCAGTTGTAATTGGAAAGTAAGGTCTGTCTTATTGCTACTGTTTATGAAATGGAAGCCTGCAGCAAGTAGTTGTCAATGTGATTTAAACAATACACAGTGGTTTATTTATTTATTTTTACTGCTGAAGGATTCCCATTTAAAATTCATAACTGGGTAAAAGTTGTTTATTGTGAAGATTGTATTGATGCAAATACTGTGCATTGTAGGGCCAAAGTATGTAAAGATGGTGAACCAAAACAAGCTGATTTGTATGATTAAGAACAAAATGGTCAGTTTGATAGCAACACATTTCACATAAGAAACTGAAGGAATATCTTTGTGGCATCTGTTTGATTCAAGTGAAGAAGTGGAAAGAATTGTAAGAAAGCAGATTAAGATTTGAAATATGGAGGTTTATTTTGTCTTTTTAAGAAGCTTACCAATCATTGGCAGAAGGGTGTAGAAGCTGGTGAAGATTATGTGGAGAAACAAATATGGTAGCAAAAGACTCCATTTATAATTATTTTTCTGTTTCATTTATTAAAATTCACTACTTAAATGAAAGTTGTGGGGATGATATTTTTCATTCAGACCTATTATATGTGAAGTTCGAGTGACCAAGTTCGAACTGGGGAAGAAAACCGTGGTAGCAGAGAAGCTGAAGCAGGAGATTTTTATTTTGAGGGGACCTCAAGCAAATTGCCATCAGTATAGATGGTAACACAAGTTTCACGTATACCAGAGACAGTGGAGCAATTTTCCTCCACCCCCATCTGCCAGTAATTGTACACCTCAGCCTATAAATATTTTCTAAGCAGCTTTGCCTATTTTGTTAATAGCTACAAAAACTCAGTGCCCACTCACAGCTATACAAAAGCCCCCATTAAGCTTGATTGCCACAAAAATGCCAGCCAGCTGCTAGGAAAATGGAGAAACTTCAGGCACCAATATGTAGGATCAGCAAAACCATTTGTTTGACAAACAGCATGAAAACCGGTGATATGTCCTCCTGAAAATAAAAACTTTAAATGAGTCATGCATTGCATTGAGTATATTGATTCATTCACACATGATGTTAAGTCAAGATTTCTTGGCTTGTTAAACAATTTAAAATGGCCAGGCATACATATTACTTTAAGTAGTAAAGGGTGAGTGCCAAGCCAGACGAAAACATTAGGATTTTCCAAGCTTATTTTCTCCAATTATTGTTATTCCTGACAGTTTGTATGGTATAGTAGTAAAGATGCTGGTTTAGGAGCAGAGAGATCTGGTTTTGGTTCTCCCTTAGGAACAGAAGCCACTGTGTGACTTTGGGCCAGTAGCTTTCTGTCAACCCTAGACTGGGAAATCCAAAATTATCCCAGAATAAGGCAATGACAAACCACTTCTGCAATATTGCCAAGGTCATCTTCATAGACCTTTCATGCAGTTGCCCAGAGTCAGGATTGATTTGAAGGTAGCAAATCAATGCAATTTCAAAATAGATTTTAGGAAATCAGTATACAAATTTTTATATGATATGTAAGATTCTATTGAACATTGTGTTATTAGTAATTTCAGACCTCAAATTCGAAAAAAGAAAGTTGGAGTAATTTTTAATTATCAATCAGGACAACAAGTTTATAACAGAACATTATGCTGAAACCACAACTTGATTTCAATATTGTCTCCCATGTATAAATATAGATGAATGCTTTATTTAATCTAAATGTGCTTAGAGCATCTAGAAAATTTCCAGGTATTTGTAGGGAAAAAAAGATAATGCATAAATATGGAGTTGAGGCATAATACTCAGGAACATTACATATCACCCCCAAATCTATCTTGATCCATCATATTCTTTCTCACAATTGCCAAGCAGACATCTCTGGGATGCTGGTATGCAGAAGGTGGCAATGTACACCACAGGTTGTTCAATATTTATGGAGCATATGCTGTCCTCCAACTTCAGCGTAAGATTGAATGTCCGTGTTAACATGACATTGCATTATATATCAGACCTTTGGGATCTGATTGTTTATGAGAAATTGTGGTTGTACTGTGCAGGAGAGGGAAGGGAGGGTTAAAACATCATATTGAAAAATGGGAAAAATCATATTATTCCAGATGTTAAGGAATGGCTTTTGGAAATGTGTATCTTATTCACCCTGGAAAAGCCAATATTTTCCATTAATCAAAGAATGAAGTAATATGTTCTTATTTGTCACAGATTTTGTATTTTTCAATAATATATTGTATCTGATGCTACTACAGTATCACATGATATTTTTAGTAAATCAGTCACTATTTATACTTTCAATAAATAATATGGGTCTTCCTTTTTTCTTTTTAAATTATTTTTAAGTTTAAGGATAGTTTAATCTTGTTCTTGCAGCATATCTTATTATATTTTGCCTATATTTTATCATTTTCTAACATAAATGATGTGTGCTAAAAAAAACAAATCTCCAAATTAATGGACTTGCTCTGCTTGAATTTATCCAATCCTCTTTTCAAGTTAATAGTAATCACTACATCATGTGGTGATGAATTTATTTATTTATTTATTTATTTATTTATTTTGATTTATATCCCGCCCTTCTCCCAACGGGACTCAGGGCGGCTCACAACATATTTAAAAACATAAACATATTTACAACCCCCAACCAGATAAAACCAAATTAAACCAATATTTAAAGTTGTGCAGTTAAAATTATTCTTAAAAAACCCGATTTAAAATCCTCCCTAGGCCAGGCCCGCTTGCTGAAAAAGCCATGTCTTGAGGGCGCGGCGGAAAGTAAGGAGATCCGGAATCATCCGGATCTCGGGGGGTAGTTCGTTCCAGA
>NW_015386867.1:115633-145501 GCF_001527695.2 Protobothrops mucrosquamatus | reverse complement strand
TGGATTTTTCTTCTGCTTCTGTTCAAGACTTAGAGGAAAGTTCAAAAGCTAATGGGAAGGAACAAAGAATTACGCGCGCAGCTCATAGACGCAAGGAAAAGGAAAGACAGATGACAGCTTGTCCACCAGCTGACACCCCTGCAGCTGATTGTCAAGTACCGGCTATTTCGCAGCCAGTAGGTGGCGCTCGACCTAAGGTTTTTGTGAAATCATATGCGGCTAGTATTGTCAGTGGAATAAAACCTCCTAATGTGTAAGTTAATATCATGGAATGTAGGTGGACTTAATGTTCCCCACAAAAGACGTAAGATTTTTCACTACTTAAGACATTTTAATAATGATATTACATGTTTGCAAGAGACTCATATTGTGGCTAAAGATCAAAAACTTCTAATGAATTCTAAGCTTGGAGATCTGTTTGCCGCATCTGCTTTAAAAAAGAGAGCTGGGGTTGCAATGTACATCAAAAGAAAAAAAAAAACACCTTTGTTGCTCTTCTCTGTACTCTTTCTAGAGTCTCAACATCTTTTTTACATCGTGGTGACCAAAACTGGATGTAGTATTCCAAGTGTGGCCTTACCAAGACATTATCAAGTGGTGGTAACACTTCACGTAATCTTGATTCTATCCCTCTGTTAATACAGTCTAGAACCGTGTTGGTTTTTTTAGCAGCTGCAGCACACTGCTGGCTCATATTTAAGTTATTGTCCAAGATCCCTCTCACTGCTATTGAGCCAGCTATTAGTCTCACTCCCTGATGTTATTCTCTTCTTTCCTCTCCAATGTTTAGCATTTCAGGAGTAAAGCTATTCATTGATGTTTTACTAGTGGTGCAATATTTTATGGCAGAATGAAAACAATTGTCATGATCGATAATGAATTCTGCACTGAATTTTGATTCAGTGCAGAAGGTTTGAAACAGAACAATTGTCTTGAGAACCTGCTTTTAGTGAGTCCATAGCCATCATTCTTTCTATTTTACTTTGACCAAGATGTATTACCCCAGTTGTACAAGATTTGCATTGGATGCTTATTTGTCTCCAGATTCACTTTGAAGAATGACATGAACTTTTAAAACTTTAAACAATTTGTAGCCAGATTAGCTCAGGTGACATTTACTCCTAACTCTGTCTACAGGGCAGTGAAATTGGCACTAGGAGTTTCTTCCAGACGCTGAACTTCTGCAAGTTTGGGTGGGTGAGCATCAATAACAGATCTTCTCAATGTTCATATTGAGATTCTCAAATATTGAAGCGCCTCTCTTTTGAGGAGAATTGAAAGTTTTGTGATTTTAGCAAGCCTTTGAATTTTAAGTATTTCCCATTTGCCTCAGATGGTTTTCTAATATATTCTTTTGATGCCCTTAGCACTGGTTGAAGACATTGTTATGCCTAAATCGATAATCAGATGGTGCCTCCATTTTATATGCCAAAGCTGAACTGGTAATAATTCTTTTTCAGTTAAAGTTTGATTTTGAGGTCTGATAAATGATGCCAATTGAACATGCTCTCCATTACTTGGTTGACACTTCAAGTATTTCATTTTAACTTAAAACCAGAACTTTTCCTATTAGGTATAACAACGCAGAAGTATGACAAAGGCATATTATACTTGATGCTACACATCCTAACGGCTTCCAGATTGGTCTATGCTCAAAACTGGAGGAATAAGGGAACTCCAACGGAAGAAGAAATCCTGTATAAAATTTTATCATGTGCAGAGATGGACAGGCTTACAATGGCTATGAAAGATAAGACAGAACTGGAATATTTCAAAATCTGGGACAAATTCTATCGCTGGTATGAATCAAGGAGAACTGCTCGGATCTTAAGCTACCGATAGGATTGAAACATACACATAATTGTATATATAATTGTATATATAATTGTATTATGTAGAAGAATGAGGTGTATATAGAGGTTAAGGATGATGTATTAAGTTTTTGTATCACGAGAAACAAATTGTTAGGAATACTTACCCTGGAATGCCACGTATGTCCATTTTTGTTTTAATTGTATTATAAATAAAAAATTAAAAAAAAAAGTATTTCATTTTAACTTGTATACCTACCTTTTTCTATAAGAATCAGTTCTTTTTTAATATTTCACTAAGCAAAATTCTTCATCTAAGGTCCTGAGAAGAGGTCATATTGAGCTTCATTATATTTTCTCCTGAGTAGACACAGTTCTATACAATTTCACTATCATTCTTGTACATCACGCTGTGTTTCTGCAGACAAGAAAGCATGCTAATAATTAAAAATATTCATAAAGGTATACTAGGCAGCTGTTTGTAATATAATTGGAAGGGCATCTGTTTCGTCTATTTTAATGTTTTAAGGAGAAAAACCATTGCCTACACTTTTGGAGGTGGTGCTCAGAAGCAGCTGACTGGTTAAAATGGTATCTGTTGCTTTTCTGGAGACTTACCGGAGAATCATCTAATCGCCATCTGCTGCACAGATAAAGTTATAAAGGGGAAAGTATAAGTGACTAACTTTAAAAATAAAAATAATGAAGTAGTTTCCATCTCAGTTGTTGTTCACCGAGTCTGTGAAAAAGCCAAGTGGGATTAAATGTGGTTAGATGAGAGATATCAGGACATCCTAGCTGTAAGTATCCATACTTCCATATTATTTTCCTATTAGTATTATTAAATAAATTTAATAAATAAATAATATTCTTAACTTTATCTGGAGATGCCAAGGACAAAATCTGGAAATTTCTGTAGGTAAAACAATATTGTATCCCTAAGCTGTTCCCCATCATCATAGAAATACAAATCTAGGATAATACTATATTTATGGTTACTTTTTATTCTCTATTTTTTTCCATTTTATTCTCCATCCCTTTGGGTTCGTTTTAGTTAAAAGTCAATCAATCAATTTTTAAAAGCAAGCAAATAAATAAAACAAATAAGGATCAGGCTAACATTAGCAATGATTTCTTAATTATTAACTTTTTTTTATTAAAATAGCAGCAATGAATGATACTTTTTGAATTTTCTGCCTTAGGCACCAAAACATTTTGGATCATGTCCAGCCTAAATGCCAGACATATCACCAGTAAGTCTAGCTCAGCACAAAACTTTAGGAATCAATGAAAGTTCAGAACTGAATGAAAATGAGTCTAAAATGAATATCATGTAACGTGTTCATATAACCCTCGCTCATTTAACAATAGTTTGTTATTGGTAATCTATTTGGCTCTAAAAACAAGAGTTTTAAAAACAATGTAAGTTAAGCAAGGCCAGACCAGTCTGGCATCCTTAACATGTTTTGAAGTAAATTCTAATCCTTCCTATTAAAAAATCTGGAATTGCTGAGAATCTGTTCTTGTCAGATAGCATACAGAAAATGCTAAATATATATTTTGTAGCTCAAATATGGTGATCCTACAACAGGGGTGTCAAACTCAATTTCATTGAGGGCCGCATCAGCATCGCAGTTGCCCTCGGGCTGGGTGGGTGTGGCCAGGGTGGGCGCAGCCTACTGGGTGGGCGTGGAGTGGGTGTGGCCTACTGGGTGGGCATGGCCAGCTCTACATCGTTCGCGTCAAGGGTGCCTGTGGGAGCCTGGGAGGAGTGGGACAGATCTGAGGGTCTCTGGCAGAAGGGGGTGGGACCGGGGCAAGCACCAAGGCATGGTCCATTTCTTCATTCCTCACAAAGGGTGACACCTCCCCAGCATGCACCCAGGGGGCGGGGCCGACATGGCAGGGGCTGGTTCCTCGCTGTTTCTAGACAGCCTTGTGGAGCTAAGACTGAATGTGTTTCAGCATAGATGGCCACCACTACATTGTACATTGGCTCCCAGCTGGCCTGGACCAGGGCCAAGGCAGTGGGGGGCCGTTCCCTCACTGTTTCCAGGATGGCTTCGTGGGCCACATGAAACCACTTCGCGGGCTGCATCCAGCCCCCGGGCCTTGTGTTTGACATGTCTGTCCTACAAGATTCTCTGTATTACAAAAATCTAGACCACCTCTAGATGGCAACAATGAGCTAGATCTTTCTGTATCTTTTTTTTGCCATCTAGTGGTTATCTGAATTCTTGCTACCCAGGCATGGTGGCCAAACTCTTCTCACATAGACACATTATTCAGCAAGAGGGAAGCTCAGTGCTTTCCTCTTTCTGCAGCCTGAGAATTTTCTGAAAATGTTTAGTGATGGTCCCTACAAAATGGATTGGGACAGAACCTTTCCCACTCTATCAGGTGGTATCACATTCCTCTTTGCCTGCTGATCTGTTGCCTATTGGATTGGAAATGTAATAATCTACAGCAGCATTTCTCAACCTCAGCAACTTTAAGATGGGTGAACTTCAGCTCTCAGAATCTCCCAACTGGCGTGATCTACAGAATCCATAAAATGCAGGAAAATAATTTCCCAGAATGTCTTCCTCTTCTGACAGTGGCAGACAATTAGACAACGGTAAGAGGCATGTGTGTGGCTTGAGTACATCCTTTTTTTTTTTACATCCTACATTTTTTTCCTCTTTGAATCTCCTATAATTTCTTCCTAATTAATTACACTAGTTGGGCCTGAGTTCTAATAATATAAGACACAGAGAAGAACTTTTGCTCTCTCTTCTTTCCTCAATCTATGTATTTTAGAAATTTCCTTAGTGTGGGATTGAGACACAGATGGAGGTTAAATTAGCGGAGAAGAAAGCAGACATTGTTAAACAGTTCATTAGTATTTAAATATCACCTCCTTTTCTGACCCTGATTCAGTCTGGTGATTATTACAACATTCTTTTAAAAAGAAGCATAGAAACAGATGCCCTTAACCTGGTTGTGGCTCAGAGAAAGGCGTGGGGGTGGGGGTGGAATTGAATGAGAATTGGATGCTGGTTCCCTGCTGGTTGTCAAAGTTCTATTGGATCAAAGTATTGCTTCATTGCTTCATTGACAATACCTAAAGAAAGAGAAGAGCCATGCCCTAAAAAAGAGGTGAACAATTTAACCACTGTGGTACATGATCAGAGCTCTGAGAAGTAGGGTTGCATCTGCTGTATGACTTTTAGGTCAGGGAATTCCTCTGTTATTCATCACTTTGATCAACAGAGATGGATGGGTTACCGGTGCAACTGGCATAAATGAGCTGGAATTCTTTAAGCAGCCGTGAACTGTGGCACAGATTATACTTTTATGAAGCTTTTAAATGGATTTTTAAAAAATTAATTGAGATGGAGCAAGAGCTGCTGAAAGCAAAAGGAATCTTAGTAGCACCAGCTCGTTTATCACTGCCCTCAAGGCAACTATTCACATTAAGTAACTGGAAAGAGGGGGAGAAATGGTCTATGACATTTCACCATCTGGGAAGTGGGAATGCATGAACAAACCACACCTGACTGGTGCTCACTGGGTGCATCTTTTAATTTTAAAGAAAACCTCAGCGGATGAATAAAGGCTTCATGCATTTTGCATTCATTCCTTGATCTTAAACTACCAATGTTTGCTTCTAGTTTCTTAAAAGGTATTAACACGCTGGCAGACCAAATAGGAACAATTCTTCAGCTATGAAGTTTTTTTTTTCATGAGGCTATGCTGTGGATCCATAGAACAACAATACAAACTTTATTCAAGAATGGAATTGTTCCAAAGGTAAATTTCCTAGCACTTTAGGACTTATTGTTAGGCAATCATACTGAAAGATTGAGGAATGATGAATGTTGAATTGACCTAGTTATGGAAGAATCAAGAATGGGTTTTGTTTCTTTGCACTAATTATTTCAGTTTTGTGGAAAGAGACCTAGCATCACTTGGGAATATGTCCAGATGTATGTTTTTCTAAATGTATTCCTGGTCCATGTTAAAGCAAGTCTACTGATAACGTTGATCTCTCTTAATAACAAAGAATCTGAGTAGAAAAAGTGAGGATCTCTGAATCTACTGTTACTCTTCTTAGCAGGATTTCAAGAAGTTATAATTTACTCATTGAGTACATTTCTGCTACCAGTAATGTAAAGTGCCCTAGAAGGAAGGAGGTTGATTTCCCAGTCCATGCCCCTGTTAGAAAACCAATCTGTCCAGTGAACGTTGTGCCTAAATCTCAGACTTGACTTCAAAATCAAAACAATTATGAATAACTTTAACAGGTAAGCTAATGGCCAGTTCTAAACCTTCTGTTGCTGCAATCTAATATCAAATGCAGGTAGGCCTTGAAGAGTGGAAATTTAAGAATCACAAGGAGAAGATCCATGAGAGTATTGTGAGATTATTCATGTCGAGCCACTGCTGTGAGCCCAGTTAAGAGTTTCGTGATTGTAAGATATTATTTTCTTCTTGAAGTTTTGTTAGCTGAATCATCCTCAGCATTGACAAGTTCTCCCACCCACACAAGAAGCTACACTTTCCTTCTACCTTCCACAGTAAAATGAGAGTTGACTTTCTTCATGCAACATAGCATATGCCGCACGTAAGACTAATGATGCCATGACAAAAGAGACAGCTAATAGAAATGGATGCATCCTCCTGAAATAATTAACTTGATGTAGACCATCCTTCAAAGAGCTAGTTTAGTGTATTGGTTAAGGCATTGCGCTAGAAACCAGGAGACCGTGAGTTCTAGTCCCACCTTAGGCACAAAGCCAGCTGCTGATCTTGAGCCAGTCACTCACTCTCAGCCCTAGGAAGGCGATAATGACAAACCACTTCTGAAATCCTACAGGGATTTGTCCAGGCAGTTGCCAGGAGTCAAAGCTAATACAAAAGCACATATACAAAAACACCATCTATCAGATACAAACCATAGTAAACCAAAAGCCGGGATGGTATTTAGAGTATTTTACCTCCCAAGGATGCATGGCAGAATGAGAGTTTGAGGTAAAGAAAATATGCAGATTGATAAGGATTGTGGGACATTTGCAAAAATGCTGTATAGTAAATCTATGTAATTGATGAGGCTTCAGTGCTGTATATCAGCTTTAAAGTTGTTTTTTCTGTCCAACATTGTGTACTTTTAACAATCAAGTCAACAATTAAGCCAAATATTTAAGCAATTTAAAAGGCAAATACATGAACTGAAAAAAATGAAAGTGGATGTAGGGAGAGTTTGTCTCTGTGGAAAGAACCTTATTTTACGGAAAACTTAGATACAAGCTATTCCTAAAGTCTCCCAGTTTGCTATTTCAACACTTTTTTTAAAAAAAAGTGAAGCTGTGAAAGCTTAAAAGGTCTTTGCAAATCACCTGCCAACAACAAGGGTAGCAAATCAGGAAGAAACTGACATTTGTAGAGTATTTATTGGCTATTCTGCCAACAGAGATATTGCTGCTGTGGTGAAAGAGGCCTGAGATTCCTGGGAGAAGGTTCAAGTTTCCCAGGGAACAAGGCCACATATGCAGCATAGCTTCAGACAACTGGAAAACCAGAAACTGAATGAGGGGATTAAAGTGAAGTTAATTAACTTATAAGCTTAAAATCAAAGCAAAATTGTTTCATCTCACTAAATTGTAACCACAACTATATCATGGGAGAAAGCAAAAGACACAAACAGGAAAAATTTGCACACATGTACTGTTAAAAAAAGAGAGAGTGTGCCATGTCAAACTCAAGGCCCGCAAGCCAGGTCCGGCCTGCGCTGGGTTTATATCTGGCCCATGGGGCCACCCTGGAAATAGCGAGTGGCCAGCACCCATCGCCTCATCCCTGGCCACCCCAGCCCGGCCGGGTGCTCCACCTGGGCACGAACACCAGAGGCAGTGAGTGTGTGGGGGCTGGCAGTGCCTGGTTGCAGCTGCAGCTCATTGGCCCCTCGGCTGTTCATTGGCCAGCAGTGATGGCCACCTGGATGTGAGCCAGGGTGTCCAATAAGCCACACTCGGCCCAGTCCCATGTGCACTACACTCGTGCACCTCAGGCCCTGTAGCCAGGCACCCCACCCCACCCCCTGCCTCACCTTGCCTCACCTTGCCATGCCTCGCCCCATGGCTCCAGCAGCAGCAGCCCCTCCAGCAGGAGCCCCACTGCCCCACTGCCCCTCCACTCCCCTCCAGCCTGGGACACTGAGTCTAGCTGAGGAGAACGAGCATAGCAGCAGCAGCCTCGAGGAGGAGGTAAATGGGGCTGGGCGCTCCCTCAGGGAAACGGGTCTGGGCTGGACCGGTCTGTAAGATGAAAAACGGGGAGATGGGAGCATGTTCAAGTCTGTTAAGATCCTCCTGTATCCTAAGCCTGTCTTCTGGAGTGTTGGCTATTCCTGTCAGCTTGGTGTCATCTGCAAATTTGATGAGTTCCCCATCTATCCCTTCATCCAAATCATTGATGAAGATGTTGAAGAGAACTGGGCCCAGAACAGAGCCCTGGGGCACCCCACTACACACTTCCCTCCATGTATATGCAGTTCCATTGAGGACCACACTCTAGGTACAGCCAGTCAGCCAGCTACGAATCCCACTGGTGGTGATGCTGTCTAACCCACATTTTTCTATCTTATCAAGTAGTAGGTTGTGGTCTACTTTATCAAATGCCTTACTGAAGTCCAAGTAAATTATACCCACAGCATTCCTCTGGTCCACTAATTTTGTTACCTGATCAAAGAATGCAATAAGATTTGTCTGACATGATCTGTTTTTGACAAACCCATGTTGGCTTTTGGTAATGACTTTGTTTGCCTCTAGGTGTTCACTGATTCGTTGCTTGATTATCTTTTCCAGAATCTTCCCAGGTATTGAGGTCAGGCTGATAGGTCTGTAGTTTCCTGGATACATTTTTTTTCTTTTTTGAAGATGGGAACTACATCAGCTCTTTTCCAGTCCTCTGTAGTTCCCCAGTGCTGCAGGATCTTTTGAAAGAATATAGTTCAGTGGTTCTGAGATCACATTTGCCAGTTCCTTCAGAACCTTGGGGTATAATCCATCTGGTCCTGGTGATCTGAACTCGTCTAGGGTGGTATTAGCTTTTTTTGGCTGCTGACTCATGTTTAAGTGATCATCCACTAGGACTCATTCAAGACCATTCATTCAAGACCATTCCTGTAAATGGCTTGATTTGAGTTCCACCCTGAGCAAAAGGCTGTTTCATAGATGTGAAAATGGCTGCGCCAGCACAGACATGTGTGAGGCTGACATAATAACAGGTAACCCAGAAGTTACTATGAGGTTTGGCTGAAAGGTGAATGAATGGTCCTTGTGCTTTCTTCCCCACTTCTCACCCAGACAGTGTACTATATTGGTCTTGGCTGCCCTCAGAACTTCTGCAGTGGTTCTCAACCTGTGGGTCGGGACCCCATTTGGGGTCGATTGACCATTTCACGGGGGTCGCCAAGCAAGGCTGTCCGCCATTTTTTTGTCCGCCATTTTTTTTGTCCACCATTTTTTTCCCCTTTTCCAGCGGGTGCCTTACCTCCCTTGGGCTGGGCCAGCTGGTGGTCGGCCTGCTCTGTCTCTGCCGCTTGCCAGCTACGCCTCGGCCAGCGCAGGGGGCGGAACCACGCATGTGCGGCGCTTCCGGGCAGGGAAAGTCCTCGACTTACGACCGGTTGGGTAGTCCTCGACTTACGACCGGTTTAGTCCTCGACTTATGACCGGTTTAGTCCTTGACTTACGACCGGTTTAGTCCTCGACTTACGACCGGTTGGGGTCGCGGCATTAGAAAGGTTGAGAACCACTGTGATAGTCTATTCATACGATGAATGGAGGATTCTGAAATGCATGTGGGTTCAGTAAGACACATGAATCCTGGCAGGTTGCAAGTGAATGGGTGAATGACCATTAGCCGACCTTCTGAGTTATGTTTTGGTTGAAAAAGGCCCATGTGAGACCCACATTTCGCTACTGATCAAGGCTGTGTGTATTGTAAAATATCTATGTGCCTCAGTAGGCTACAATTAGGCTGCTAATCCATAACACATAATTAGTCATATGGGAAGGGGCCAGAGCAGAAACATTTATCAGCTCCTTTCTGTCTCTGCTTTGATAATTGTTTTCATCTGGCTTGTTCAGGAAAAGTTGGAGAACGTGCTCTGATAGGATTTTGCCTTTGTGTGTCAAAACCTCCCAAAATTATGACCTTCCTTAAATTTGCTCATGAACCATAGTTTTAGAATCTGATTTCATGGTGCATTATATTGTGAATATCACAGTTTCTAAGTCAAGATGCAGTCACAGAAGACACATTAAATCGAAGAAACTGGCAGATTGACCAGAAATTAATAATAAAGTCAACCCATTAGAGGAATATATAATTATAGTCTGGAATACTATAAGTCCAACAACACTCTATTTTCTTTGGGCATCTTCTACCTAGGCATTTATATAATGTTAGAAGGCAACTTGGATATGTACAGTAAGTGGCAATTTAATATAATTAAAAATGAGAAGGGAGGGCATAATGAAAGAGAAAGCAATAGAAAGGGGAATCATGGAGATTAAAACCATATTGATGTCTCTATAGCATTTAGTATTTGCATTGTGAATTTCAGACAGGCATAGCGATGTGTAACATCATATACTAGCAGAGAAAGAGAAAGTGAAAGAGAGAAAGAGGAAGGAAGGAAGGAAGGAAGGAAGGAAGGAAGGAAGGAAGGAAGGAAGGAAGGAAGGAAGGAAGGGGAAAACTACAAACAAAAGCGTACAAGTTGTATATTCACAAATACATATATCTATGTAAATTTCTATATAAGCTTTTCAATAAATAGTGATATGTTTCATTATAATTTTCCAATGCCTAATTTATGTTGGTAAGTAATTTGTTTATATGTTCTTGTGTTGCTAATCACATCAGCTCTACAAACCCCTGAGAAGTAGGGGCCATATGTTTATTATTGCAGTGTTGAAGAGTAAGTCTTATAGTACGGAGCTCCTTTTTTTTGTCTAGATGTCAATACTTTTTAAAACAGCCTTGGGGATTACAGATTTGTCAATACAACAAAAACACAAATAAGCTGCGTTAATAGCTAGTTTTGAAGTTGCAAGTATAACAAATATAACCATCTCTTGCACACACGAGAAAGTTAGGGTTTCTCAACGCAAAGCAAAACCTTCTGGGATTATACCTCATTCACTTGATAAAGACTGAATGTGCATCAACAGATGGTTCTACTGATTTCAGAAGCTTGGTATAAGAGGCAAGAAATTCATCCTCTGAAAAAAATGACCTTCAGTGGTGGTGGGAGCTTAGCTTAAGCACAGAAGTTTCAAGAGAAGATCTTATACATTTACTGGTTAGCAGCATGATTCATTGCCAGATTCTGATATTATTTCATTTGCAATAGAGCCAACGGCAAGCCTCCAAATATATCTTTCTTGGATACATCAAGAGACTGAATACCTAACTAAGAAGAAACCAGAGACTGCCTTCATTTCTTACATACAATCAGGTGAAAGGAGCATTAAATATTAAATCTTAGATCAAGGAGTCCTCTTTTGAATGGTTTATTCAAGATTATTCGGGCCTACAACTGCTGCTGGATGTTCTACTCAGTACTTTCATTGATTCTTATTAAGATTGGGCCTCAATTAGGGTTTTGGTAGGTTTTTTTTTTTGTTTTTTTGCTAGACCCAGTTGTGCTGAGGTCTAGCAAGGTAAAAGTGTGCTGAGTAAGCTTCAAAGCTGTATGATCCCAAACAAGCAAAGCAAAAATGGCTATTATAAATTCATATTTATTTATTTATTTATTTATTTATTTGATTTGTATCCCGCCCTTCTCCTCACCGGACTCAGGGCGGCTGACAGCCTTATAAAACAACATTACAACAAATATCAATATTAAAACCAGATTAAAAGAAAATATTTGTAAAGGCCTAGTCGTTAAAATTACCCTTAAAAACCCCACTAAAAATTCCCCTAGGCCAATCCCGCTTGTTGGAAGAGCCATGTCTTGAGGGCGCGGCGGAAGGAAGGGAGATCCGGGATCACCCGGATCTCTGCGGGTAGTTCGTTCCAGAGGGTGGGGGCTCCCACCGAGAAGGCCCTCCCCCTGGGGGTCGCCAGCCGGCACTGTCTGGCTGACGGCACCCTGAGGAGACCCACTCTGTGGGAGCGTACCGGCCGATGGGAGGTAACCTGCGGCAGAAGGCGGTCTCGGAGATATCCAGGTCCAATGCCATATTACTCAATCCCAATCAACACAAGGGTTCATTTTTCTCAAACTGAAAGCAATAAAACAAAAATAAACAGAACTATTCATATTCCATAGATTACACTCTGGTCCATACGACTCATGGAGTGTTATCTAGATCAGGGCTTTTCAACCTTTTCACCCATTGTACCACTTTTAGGATATGGCAATATTTGAGTACCACAAGTCGCCTAGCAAGGTGTCAAAAACCTGATGACCCAAAAAAAAAAAGGAACAAAGTGATAAAGTACAGGTAGTCCTTGATTTACAACAGTTCGCTTAGTGACTGTTTGAAGTTACAACGGCACTGAAAAAAGTGACTTATGACCATTTTTCACACTTATGACCATTGCAGCATCCCCAAGGTCACATGATTTACATTTGGATGCTTGGCAACTGTTTCATATCTATGATGGTCACAATGTTTCAGGGTCACGTGATCCCCTTTTGCAACTTTCTGACAAGCAAAGTCAATGGGGAAACCAGATTCACTTACCATCCATGTTACTAATTTAACAACTACAGTGATTCAGTTAACAAATGTGGTAAGAGAAGTTGTAAAATGGGACAAAACTCATTTAACAAATTTCTCACTTAGCAACATAAATTTTGGGCTCAATTGTGATTGTAGGTTGAGGACTAACTGTACACCCACTTACCACACTTTTAATGGGAAACTTATGCCTGTTTCTCTAACATTAATCTTTCCACTGTTCTATCCCCTTCTCTCCCTCTGGTTGTCTCAAACAAGCCTCTGCTCTTCTCTGTCTCTCTTTCTCCGTCCCCTTCTCTTTCCCCATCATCTTTTTTTCCTCTCCCTTTCCCACCAAAATCTCCTCCTTTTACATCCTCTCCTCTCCCCCCTCCTCCTTTTCTCTTTGGTGCAGCTCCAACTGGCTCCTCTTCCAAGGCTGTGCACTGCTTCATCTCTCTTTCTCCATCCCCTTCTCTTTCCCCGTCTTTTTTTCTCTCCCTTTCCCGCCAAAACCTCCTCCTTTTATATCCTCCCCCCTCCTCTTCCTTTTCTCTTCTTTGATGGAGATGATTAGTACAGGACTGCTAGCACTGTTTCTTGAGCACTTGTTCAGTGGGCAGATTGATATGTGGCCTGTTGCACTTCCTTAATATGTAAATAAGTTAATGTTACCCTCCTAATAACTACCAGTCAATCTTCATTAAGTTATTGAAGCCTTTGTAATTAGGCTTATGGCTGAACCCACTGCACTTGTAATTGAGGAAACTTCAGAATAGGCTTAAACATTTCAGCAGGATCAAGTTTCAGGACATTACCATGATATTTACTTGACAGAAGAACCTTGCCATCTTTGTATTAATTATCTTCACTGTCTCATTACCAAGGATAATTGAAGATGAACTGTGCCTTCACTATTATCCAGAGGAAGGATGAGGTAGAATACTAAAGCAAATGCATTTCTAGAATTAATTATATCAACCAGTACTGATTATTCACTTCCATGGACTGGTTTCTGGGCTTCAATCGCAGGGATTCTCAGAATAAAAATGGTTCAGTAATGTAGTACAGTTGTGTAGCTGAGCAGAAGAAAAAAAAAGAACTAGTCTTGTATTCCAAAAGCTTACCACATTTACAGTGCAATTCAGCAAATGCTCAGAAATAGATAACACTTTCTAGTTTGATAGGTATAACATCCTTCTTGAACTTGGTGCTCTACAGATATATTTTTCTCATTATTTCCAGTTAAAAATCCAATATATCTGTAGAGTACTAAATTGGTATATGCCTAGAATTGTAGCCTTCATAATTCCAAATTAATATATTATTTTTGTATATGGATGTACACGTACATGTACACCCAATAACTCCATGCAAACCTTAATATATATATTTGCTAGCCCATGAACTCCTATGATTGTGCCACTGAATTTTATCTGTATAATAGTAAAAAAAATCAGTCCAACAGTTTCTTGCCATTTTGAGAAGGAATTGTATGAAACTGTATTGTAAGGAAAAACATCTTTGCGGAAAAGCAAAGTAAAAATGTCAACTCTCTACAGAGCTTTTAAAATAATGTGTGTGACTCATCTCCATTACTGCTTGCTGTGTCCCTTCCCTCCCCAAATGTTAAATACAATTCCTGGACACCAAAGAACTGCTTTGTAACATGAACTTCAGAACTATGCAAAATAAAAGCAAAATAAGCCATCACAACATGTGATGTGTCCCTTACATTAGTTACCAACTACGAATTGAGAAAAATTAGACTGTGCAATTTGAATATCAGATAGTATTCTTCACAGTATATAGATATTCCTATAGCACTTTCGGATGTCTAAATTAAGCCAATATTATTTACAGACATCATTTCTTCAATGATTAGTGACAGGTTTTTGTCATTGGGAGAATAAAAATAAGAAAGTATCTTTATTTCTCAGAGAGATTTAGTATCTTTATTTCAGCACCACGGACAGCTGCTACCTCCTTTTGACTTGTGGTGTTAATTATGTTTGATAAATAAGATGGCCAGCCCACAACGATTGGCTGTCCAAACCAGAAAAGCAAATTTCTTAACTTTTTAAAGTGAAGTTATGTAGTCAAGTTATTTTACATTTGAAGGAACATTTCAGAAAAATGTCCCATTGGAAATAAAAGGATAATCATAATTTAACTGTAAATAAAGTTATTGACTTTTCATAACATCTGGTTTCAGTTACCCATGGTTGTTGTCTTATCATTTTAATGGTAGGTGTCACTCATATACTTGAATACATCTTGGTTCTATTCACATAACCTATTCATGTGAATCATGGGGATAAGTAACCATGTCATGAAAATTCCAAAAGCTGCTTAATTGACTCAGATGATTGATTGATTGATTGATTGATTGATTAATCAGCTCCAAACTGACCCCGTCTTGTTTAAACTAACTTCCCCAATCCATACCAGCTAACTATCCTGTCATGCACACTACTTCACTGATAATTAGATGTCCTCTTTAACATGTATGGCTCTTAGGAAAATGAAAAATAATAGAAACAAGTAGTTATGGGAACAGTCCTACTGAATTTGTGATGCCAGGCTGAATAGACAAGTGTGTTTTACTCCTCCTGAGGGAAAGTAAAACATCTCAGCCTCCTTTGAAATGATTGGTAAGACTAAAAACATGGTCATAAATCAATTGGCTCAATCATTTCAGATTGTGAGTTCCCAGTACATGATGTTGCATGTTATTTGAATGTTGCTTCATGTGGTTTGTTATCTGTATGCTTTATTCAGCTGTTTTCTATATTAAAAGAGTGGAAAAGCAAATAAATGCTTGAGGAAGCAAGGTCCAGTCACTTAGATAGAAAAAAAAAATAATGGGGCACAAATCCAGTTGATTAAAAACAAAGTTCCTTGTAAACTCCTAGAATGATTTGGCTATGATTGCCTTAAACTGTACTGTCTCCAAATAATAATGGATGTCTCTGGTCTCTAAATCACACTATCTCTGGTGGGGTTTTTATTAAATTAAATGCACAGAAATTGCTCTGTCGCAAATCATTTAGGCTTGGGCTGAGTTACACATGCCCTAGTTGCCTCACATGATTGCTGCAAGTTATTTTATGCTTAATTTAAAAACGGTCTGGAAACTACAACTGGTACAAGCTGAATGAAGCCACATACTAATAAGGCTAGTAGATGTGAAAATTTTAATTTAGGTTATGCTTTAGGTGCAATAGCTACATCTAAGAGCGCAACCACAGTGCACGCCCAAATTACTTCCAGAGACTTAAAAAATAATTAAGTAATACACAGATGGATTATTAAAAAGAAAAACTCAGATTAAAAAAATAGTTGGTTCAAAAGATATATATTATTCTGCCAGGTTTCAAACCATCAGCTTTCTAGTACAAGGCATGTGTTATCACTATTGTGTTATTTATAGCATTTCTGACAAAAGTAACTGTAGAAAATATTATAGACCCTGATAACCATTTACTTACTCAGTAGAAGACGCGTGCCTACCCCTGTTCACTTGCAGAGTGAGCGCTGGTGTTAGCCTATCATGAAGTGAAGCTCACCATTCAAACCAGAGAGGAACACTCAAGCAATTTAGGGGAATAAGCACTTTAAAAGTACAGCAGGAAGATGTATCCAGACATCCTACTTGCAATTGGAGTAGATGAGTAGGAAGTGACATTTTTCCATTCTTGCCTTCCAGAAGTGATTGCTGGCACGTTTTGGAGCAATCAAACTAAGCCCAATTCAAAGGCTCCCAAGCTTTAAATTTCCAAAAGGCTTGGAACCAGATTATTTGAAGGGCTGCTTTCAGTCATGCAAAACTAGTTACCACTTAAATCCCATTTTAAGGCTTTTTCTTTAATACCCTGAAACCGTGACATTCTTTTCTAGCTCCTTTGAGCTTTAATGCCTGCTCAGGTATAAAAACTACTCTTCAGTTCTGCCTACAAACTAAGACTGAAATTAGTTTGTGCAGATACCAATTTCTCAAATTTTGCAAATGTGGTCATTTCTTTCTTTCCTTCCCTCTTGTTTGTATGCTATTTAAAAATATCAAATAATTGAATTCGGTTTCTTTGGGCTCCAGGCTGCTTCAAATGGATTCAGTGCAGGTTTTCCCTGTCCTGAACTGTGTAATAATTCTTGATAAGTGGAGTCCTGTAAGCAATAGAGAAAAAAATAGATGAAAAATCTTGCTGGAGTTGGTGGAGGGACTGAGGTTGCCTTTGGAAACAATATAACAAAGCATTTTGCAGCCTATTAAACCACTCAGAGGGAGGAAAAAGTTGCTGAAATGTCTGGTCAGCAGTCAGAGAATGTGCTGATCCTTCTCCTTAGATGCCTTTTCTGTCACAGTGCCTCTCTTTTAAAGCAGCATCCACGTGGAGAGCCAGATGGTCCCACATCTTTTGGCCTTTTGTACAATGCGGGTGGTTCTTTCAGACATTTGGGCTAGAGTGTCTGAGGTGAGTCCTGCTGGTTGTTGTTTCTTACCGATTGCAAGATCATTCCATCTCACAATCAATAAGAAAGAACAACCAACAGGATTCACTTAACACTCTAGCCCAAATGTCTCTGGGCCCCTGGCATGTGATATAAAGAATGCTCCAGAGGGTAAGTTTAGAATTAATGGGATGAAACTGAAAGGCTGTAAACGTAGTTTCAATAGAATTAGACAATGCAGAATTTGCTTAGCAGAAGAGTCAAAGTCAGCCGTATTAGGCAGCATATGATGATTATCTAATGCCACAGATGCTTGGTGACATGAAAGAGTCTAGATTTCAAGGGCCCTGCACTGTGGTCTCTAAATTAGCTCGCTGACCTCCAATGCAATGGAAAAGGCTGTTCCATCCTCCCTGTCAATGAGATTCAAGCTTGCCTTCTTCATTGCAAATGTATCCCTTGGGCCTGACTTAGGAATGTCACAAGAAAAGGTGGCAGGTATGACTGCCTGCTATATAGTACTCAAGACCTTTCCTTTGTTTCCTTTTTTCTTTCTTTTTTGGTTCCTTGCTATGGAACTTTGTTAGACCAGCCATTGTGGAATGGGATGAACCATCAACTTGAGAGTTGCTTGATTTATTGATTTTTTTTAAAAAAAACAACAACAAAACTCTAAGTAACTAACAATGCTCCTGATTGGACACATGGTACATCAGATGTGGTTTTCTCTAATTTGCTACACAGAAGGGGACTTGTCCCACTCTTTTTCCTGACTAAGCTGTTCCAGGAAGTGGTTTTGTACAGTACGTTTTTATTGCAGATGTTCTTGTTATAAATGCTAATAGATTTTGTTGCTAGGCAGAAACTAACTATTCCACACTTATTAGCATGAAGAATGGAGTGTTATTAGCATAACCATCCCTCGTTGTCTTTTCATGCCCCTCTGCTCCTTGCCTTTTCCCTTGACACATCATTGGCGTTTTTCCTGCCAGTAGAGATCCCTTTTGCCCAACACTGGCACATGTTTTGTTATTAAAATGATTTAGATACATTTTGGAACATTTGGGGAAGGAATCTGCTGTGGTGGGATAAATTTTCTTATTCTCCAGATAAGTCTTGTAAAGACTGCCACAGAGCTCTCAGAATAAATAAANCCATTTCGGACAAATGGCTGTCCAGTCTCTTCTTAAAAACTTCCAGTGTTGGAGCATTCACCGCTTCTGGAGGCAGGTTGTTCCACTGGTTAATTGTTCTAACTGTCAGGAAGTTTCTCCTTAGTTCTAGGTTGCTTCTCTCCTTGATTAGTTTCCATCCGTTGCTTCTTGTCCTGCCTTCAGGCGCTTTGGAGAATAAATAAATAAATAACCTATGGAAAATGCCTTTTGTATTTTTAATAGAATAACAGAATAACAGAGTTGGGAGGGACCTTGGAGTTCTTCTAGTCCAACCCCCTGCTCAGGCAGGAAGCTCTGGCCTATACCATTTCAGAGAAATGGTTGTTCAATCTCTTCTTAAAAACCTCCAGCATTGGAGCACTCACAACTTCTGGAGGCAGGTTGTTCCACTGATTAATTGTTGTAACTGTCAGGAAATGTTTCCTTAGTTCTAGGTTGCTTCTCTCCTTGGTTAGTTTCCATCCGTTGCTTCTTGTCCTGCCTTCAGGTGCTTTGGAGAATAGCTTGACTCCCTCTTCTTTGTGGCAGTCCCTCAAATATTGGAACATTGCTATCATTTCACCCCTAGTCCTTCTTTTCACTAGACATACCCAATTCCTGCAACTGTTGTTCATGTTTTAGCCTCCAGTCCCCTAATCATCTTTGCTGCTCTTCTCTACACTCTTTCTAGAGTCTCAACCTCTTTTTTTAATATTGTAGCAACCAAAACTGGATGCAATATTCCAAGTGTGGTCTTACCATTATAAAGTGCTACTAATACTTCATGTGATTTTGATTCTATTCCACTGTTTATACAACCAAGGATTGTATTAGCTTTTTTGGCTGCTGCTGCACACTGCTGGCTCATATTTAAGTGATTGTCCATAGAAGCCTTTTTACCGTTGAAGAATGTGGCTTGCCTTTTTTGAAATCTTAACAGGAAGTTCTTTTATAGCCTGTATAATAAATGATATTTTTGTTTATATTGAATGGTAAACAAATTTCTCTTCCCAGAGTACTAGATCTGCCTTCATCTATTCCACAGTGCTGTAATAAAATGTCTACCCATACATGTTTTGTTATATAACTGTTTACAGACAAAGAGATATTGGATTGTTATATGGAATTTTTATTCTCAAACGATTAAAAAACCTGCTTTTGACAGTGGAAAATCAAAGAGCTAGTTTTTGAATCTCTGATGTTCTGTTAAATGGAATTGGGAAACCCTCAGAGATGAGAGCTGAGGAAGATAATAAATACCTATTTCTGAATATAGTTTAAAAACATTTCATGGGGCAGAAAAGGACCCAAATGGGAAGAATCTAGCACAAAACTACCCTTTGTGTGTCCAGGGCTTGGTCTGACAGCTTTAGGGCTTTGCTCCATCCTGCAAAAAGGAACATCAATTCTATAAGTACCATTCCAATCATCTTACTGCTACACAAAAATATTGACAGCAAAAGCAATTTGAAATATTTTTTTGATGGTTTGCCTACTTGTACTCCAAACCACTATGTAATACTAATAAAAATTGCCCCCATCTTTTAGAATTAAGATATGAGGGCTAAATAAATTAGTGAATTCACTCATGGTGACCTAGTGTGATATGGGGAATCAAACAGCTAAAAAAGAAGTGGGGAATGAGTGGCTCTTCCTACATTGCCAACCAATTCCCAGAACACAAGAGTATTAGAATTGTTATCGCTATTTGAAAACTGTGAAGACCGTGTATTGCCCTCTTCTGATCTGCCATCACAGTATCTATTGGTCATTCTTTCAGAAAAAAGTTGGTCAGTGATCCAGAACCAGAATCAGGCCAATGACTTTGCTTGACATCCTACCAGTAACTAAAACAGTATCCTAAGGTGCCATGCACGGAGAATAAGTATTATGGAAAATAGCCTTGGTGATCCTTTTTATCTTTCTCTATTTTTCTATTCTGCACGTGTTTAAGGGATTCTTGGGCTGGAACAGAGGGAAAGATAAGAAGATACTTCTATTAATTGAAGCTAGCAAGATTTTTCTTTAATTCATCCTTCTGCATTGTTATATAATACAGCAAGAATAATCTGGTTCCTGAAGTTGTTTTTTTCTTTTTGTATGGAAAATGGGCCCACAGTTTAGGGAATCATAATCCTTATGATTATAGAACAGCCTTTCTCAGGCTGGTAACTTCCAGGTGTGTTGTGACTACCATGGCCATTAATTCCTAGCCAGGATGATTGAGAAATCTTGAATTTACAATCACAAAATATTAGGAGGCCCACAAACTACGGAAGGTGTTGTGCAATCCCTCCGCAAAAAGAAATTGAAAAGTGGAGGGGTGTTAACAATGGCAAGGAATATTTCTGTGAGTGGTCCTGATTGAAGGTTAAGACATCTGCCTTTCCTGCCTGGTTTCCTATTTTTTGACATCCCAGGTAGGACACCAGGGTATGAAAATCACAGACCATTGGTGTGCCAGGCAATCCAGATTGGGTGCTATTCCTTCCAGAATGTGCTGTATGCTAGCGACAATCGCTTGAAAGGAAAAACAAACAGTAGCGAAGGGAAAGTAGCAGAGAACAGATGAGATGAGCTTCAGCGAGGGACGCTGTGGGGAAACATTTACGTATATTTGTTGGAACGCAGTGAACATGTTTTAATGAATCTCCCTCCCAATTACCAAGACACTGGCAGTTACAGCAGGGTGGGGGAGATGGGGAGAGTTCTCTGCCGGTTTGGGATGGAAGGGGGGGGGGAATGAGGGTGGAGAAAACAAGGAAGGACCATGAGGCAGTAATTGGGAGCATGCATCTCATAGGGCATTGGCTGGAAACCAAAGGCCAAATCTCCTTCATACCCGTGCTCTCCCTGTCTTCACTGGACTCCCTTTGCTCAGATTTGGGGATGAGAATGACATTTACATGCTGTGCACTGAAATCCCAATTAAAGCTAGGACAGCTCACCACATGGCACGCTTTAATTAATATGCCTTTTTCCTGTTGCAGAACACTGTGCTGACAGATTGTGACTAAGTGGGGATAGCAGCTGCTCCTAGGCTGGCTGCTGCTTCCATCAGCCTCACCCGAGGGCAACCCGGCAGGTCTGGCCTTTGCCCTTCTCCAGAGTGGCCAACCCCTCCTTCCATAGACTGCAGGAGCAGCTTTATGATCTCACCGCCCTCAAAGGAAGGGACTCTCGATCCCATGCAAAAGGCAAATGTCTGATTTCTAGAGGTGCTCCAGTTTTCCCCCAAATCACTTGCTTTGCCCACCAGAACTAGACTCGTTCCTCTGCATGCTTTTCTTTGGGAATAGAGGTGAAGATCCATTTCCCCCCCCTGCAGAAGCGTTGCAATAGCTCAAAAAGCAGATAAAGGAAATGGCAAATGCTGCAGTAGGGAATGAAAGCAGGAAGGGTTGGCAGTATGAAAAGCTAAGAGAAGCCAAAGGTACTGCATTGTCTAATAGTTCTCAGATGTAAAGGAAGCTGAGCTGAGTCAGAATAGACTTTTCCTCCAAATGTTTCACAGGAAAAAGTTGAAATACACAAGAAGTGTATTATTCTTACATCCTCAACCTATTAGATTTATTTCTGTCTTTTTGTACAACTCGAGGTATACAAAATGTTTCCAGATCCTGTTTTCCTCACAACTGCCATCTGTGAGGTGGGTTGGGCTGAGGGGGACTGACCCAAAGTCGCCCAGCTGGCTTTCATGCCAAGGGAGGACTAGAATTCACTCTCCCAGTTTCTAGTCCAGCACCTTAACCACTGCCCCAAATGGGCTCCTACATGGAAGTGATTCCATTGGCAGGCTCAGGAAAAATTCAATACAGAAAGTGAATCAGGCCTTTAGGTTACAACATCATGATTTAGCTCACTCCATAGGGTGCTTCCTAGCAACCTACCATTGTTGCTGTAGTAGAGGACTACCCTTATAGTTCCGAGAATCAAAAAAACACTGTACATGATTTATTTAGCTATTTATTTATTTATTTTGTTCAGCAATTACACATCTAGTTCTTTCTTTGGCTCAGCAACACTCCATCATCAGCATTCTAACACAGGGTATGTGCTTTCTCTTCTCTTTATTCTAGATTAATATTAACTAGAAAATAAATAAAAAAGCATCCTCTGGTAAATTTCAAGAATGATGTGAGAGCTGCAATAATAAGCAGAAGTATTTCTTTCGGTTTTCATTTTCTCGTATTTTCTCTCCTCCCCCAGAGGCATGAAGTATTGAAAATATGGGTCCTAAGGCTGTTCTTTGACTATCTACCAGTTCTCTTGAGGTTCTACCAGACGTATGTATAACAGCTCTATTAAACGTTTTAACTTACAACATACTTTTCAGTCTTTTCCAACTGTCAGCCATTTTCTTGTTCTAGCTTCCATTTTCCAGTTCCGTCTTTGTTTTGAGTATCCTAGATTATTTCAAGTGAATAGCAAGTTTATTCATTCATTCAATTTCTATAGCCGCCCATTTCAGCCAATGACTCTGAGCAACTTATAATTCAAAAAAATATATATATTAAGAGTTAAAATATTAAAAAACATTTTAAAACAATAAAAATACATCCAGATTAAACATACATAGGAGCAATGCACTTGGCCAGTTAGCAATACAGGAGGAAACAGGGTCCTTAGCACATTCAGCATCCCAGGCATGGGAACATAGCCAGGTTTTTAGGGCCTTACGAAAGGCTAACAGGGTTGGGGCCCTTCTGATCTCCAAAGGGAAGATGTTCCATAGAACAGGAGCCACTGTGGAAAAGGTTTGTCTTCTGGTCCCTGCCAACTGACACCCTTTGGCTGATGGGATCTGCAGCATGCCTATTTTGCTTGACCTGATTGGATGGCTAGAGACTCTTGGAAAAAGGCGATCCCTCAGGTACCCCAGCCCCAAACCATGTAGAGCTTTAAAGGCAATGTCCAGCACCTTGAATTGCACCCAGAAACACACACCAGTAACCAATGCAGCTCACACAAAAGTGGTATTATATGTGTGCTGTGTATATAGCACCATTTGCTACCACGGTGGCCGCATTCTGCACCAGTTAAGACAGGGGTGTCAAACTGCCGGCCCAAGGGCCGGTTTCATCATACCAGAGCCGCGCCCACCCCATTGCCAGCAATGGCAAAAAAGCTCCGATACGTCACGCGACGTCGCGAGTTTGATATGTCTGAGTTAAGAGATCTTCTTGCCCCTAATTTAAATAACACAGGGTTCAGATTGATTAGCCTCTCTCAGTGAGAATTGACTATTTCTATTACAACCAGGTTTAAAATCCACAGTAGAATCTTTCCTCTATTTTCTTAAAATCTGTCTTTTATGAGATACTTTACCAAGTTTTTTTATAGTTTATTGGCACTATCTTTTGCAGGACCCTTTTCTCTTATCCATGGCTTTTTAAAAAGATAACTAACAGATGGCTGAGCATACAAGAGCCCTCAGGCGTTTGCTTGTTTTCTGCATTTAAAAGAAAGCTACCTCATTTCATTGCCACTTGGGGAGATTAGGAATATTCACAGGTTTGTGCATGATCTGGTTTACCAGGGCAGTTTCAAATATTATGTCAACAAATCAACACTCTCTCAAAAGTTGTGCATTTCAAAAAATATGCAATGGTCAGACTTCAGGTAATTGCATACTGCCCAGTTGCTTTTGGTTAAAAGGGCAGCTATATAAATTAGATGAGTGAATGAATAATCCAAAACTACTTCCAACTTTTCATGCAACATTCTCCATCCTTTTGTGGTACTAATGCAACTTTTGTGGTATGAATCCCAGGAGTAATTACGGAGATGATGATGATGTGGGTTACTTAGGAAACTTAAGACTAGTTTTCAATGGATCCCAGAAACAAGTGTAATAATATAGGATATAGTAATATATTGTAGGTATAACTACAAAACGCTTAACTCAGACATGAATGCTTGAATTGGGCTGATTGAGTATAGATAGAAAGGCGTACGAAATTACAGTACTACCCTGATTCCAGTTCTAGTCAAATTATGGTTCCATTATACTCTGCTTAAATAGCTAAGGAGGCTTTTGTCATCCGTGTAATTCAAGCACGGCCAGACATCGAAGGCATCAGATCATAGAACATTTCATTTGCATTAATGTACCACTCTTTCCATGTGGTATGTTTCCCAAAATTACAAAAGTGTATCTTTTTTTTAATGATTTTTATTCCACAATCACCTTGTTTTGTAATCCCCAGCAACAAACATGTAGTTGATGCATCCAGTATGGCCTGTATGAGCACCGCAAAACAAGTCAAAAATACAGTTCTCATATTCGTCGCTTCTGTTGCTAAGTTGAAGGCAGAGATCCATGATTTGGGAATTTTCCTGGACTCACAGCAGCAAATAAAAGCCAAGACCAAGAAAGCCTGATCCCAGCTTGGGCTGGTGCACCATTCATTGGTCTATTTGGACTGGGAAGCCTTTATGACAGAGAGTGATGTACAGGCCTTCCACATGGGTGTCCCCTTAGAGACTGCAGGTAGTCCAGAATATGGAGGCCTGGCTGACAACAGACCATTTCAACAGTATTGCGCTTGTGCTATGGTCATGCTTAGGATTATGATTTCTGAATCTAATTGTGAGTGCTCGTTGCTTCTTTATGAAGTCCTAAATAGCTCAGATTCCACTTACCTTCAGGACTATCTCTCTCAATTAGATTCAATCCATCCAATGACTGCTTCCCAAGAGGAGATGCTTAGGAACCCCTCCATACAAGAGATTAAGATGGCAAGGAATTATAGTTAATTTGTTTCTGTAGTGATAATGACATTCTGGAACAGTTGAGCTTAAATAGGTCTTGGTTTTGTTTTTGGTTTTTTTGGGAGTTTTTTTTGCAATAAGAGTTTTATTCTAAGAAGCAATTGGTAGCAGTGTTCCAATACCTCAGGGGCTGCCACAAAGAAGAGGGAGTCAAGCTATTTTCCAAAGCGCCTGAAGGCAGGACAAGAAGCAACGGATGGAAACTAATCAAGGAGAGAAGCAACGTAGAACTAAGGAGAAACTTCCTGACAGTTAGAACAATTAACCAGTGGAACAACCTGCCTCCAGAAGCAGCAAATGCTCCAATGCTGGAAGTTTTTAAGAAGAGACTGGACAGCCATTTGTCCGAAATGGTGTAGGGTTTCCTGCCTGAGCAGGGGTTGGACTTGATGACCTCCAAGGTCCCTTCCAACTTTATTATTATTATTATGATTATTATCATCATCATCATCATTACTGGTCACTGTCTTTTGGGGCAGATACATCATCATCATCATTATTATTATTACTGGTCACTGTCTTTTGGGGCAGATACTGTTTTAATACTGTAGATGTGAAGTTTGAAGGATTGGACCAGAGAGTGTTTTAAGTTTGTTCCATTACTTTTCTTTCTTGAGTCATTTTGATTGAGTGTAAGTGTATGCATAAACAGAACAAGTAATTATACCAGGAAAAATATGGGAAAGATGTATGATATAAACTTGAAATGCGTGGCCTTCTCAGGCAACAAAAGGTAATTCATAACTGCAGCGACTTTCTGCAAGATTTCTGGATGGAACGCTTGGAGAAAATCTGTTTTTTAAGCATCACGTTGCAAAATCTGTCTGTAACCTTCTCCTCATTTTCTCTCGGAGTAGAGATAGTGACTCCTCCAGCCTAGTGAGCCATTTGTGGATTCTGGATTTAGTCTCTTCTGATGTAAACATGTTCTAAAACTAAAGAGAGGAATTCCATAATCAGGCTCCCGTAGCTCTGAAGTGCAAACCATCACAGGGCCCTTTTTAGTGCTTCATTAACACTCTGATGAGGACTGGCAGCTAGCTGATTTGATTTAAAGTTTATTTCCATGCTGTGATTTAAAGCAACATTTGCTGAACGTTCTCCAACAGACTTTTCTGACTGTGAGCATAAGAGCTGCTTAACAATGGGCCTCGTTGTCACTTGCTCATGGTACTGATAACATAGAAACAGGCATATTGGGAGGAAAACCTCTTGCAGGTGCTGCATAAGAATTTGTTAGATGCATCAAAAAAATCATTTCATTGAACTAACAGTTTAACCAATTTTTTTTTCTTTTTCTTTTCCTTTTCGTCCAGCAGCCAAGAGCTATAATTGTAGTAGTAGTAACAATACCGGAAAAGTCAAAAATTATGCAGCTAAGTAGATAAAAACCTTTTCATGATTTTCCTGATTCTCTGGAACTAACAAGATTGCAGGGTAGGGGACTTCTGTGGAATAAACCGATCAAACAGAAAGACTTCCCGCCCCCCAAATAGGCATTATATTTGATCAAGAAAAGAAGACAGGAGACCAAAGAAGGGTCTGTCATATTTTAATGACGTTGATCTTTGGTGTTTCCCTCATTAGCACACACTCTCCCCCACCTTCCTGCTACAAGCTCACTGGGATGGAGAGTTACAAATGAAAAGGAAAATCACATTGTTGACTAGAAACAAAAAAAAAGTATCAGAGCCTTGATTTCTCCACTAGAAACTACATGTACAAGGTCAAGGTTTCACATGCAACACCTTACATCACAGACACATAACTCACGCCCTGACATGGAGCTAACCCCTCTCTCCCACCCCACATCCTACTCCTAACAGGGAAGTGCAACCTGGCCATGGCACCATGATCCTGCCAAAGTTCACCAGATTGAATTACAATATGCTACGATTGGCACAGCAAGAGTTGCTAAGCCTTGGGCAATATCTGTGTTAAGTGCCATCTTTTGGGGGGGGAATGGTTCCCACCCTACCCACATGCTTTACAACTACAGGTTGCCCCCCCCACCCACAGCAGCCCTTGTAAAAGTTCTGCTTGCATACAAATTAGATATTCTGAAAACAAAAAGCCCACACTCCTGAGAGGTTCCTGAGCATGAAAAAAATTGAGACACCCAAGCACTGCTCTCCTAGCTCCAGTTCTGAACTGGAAAGAAGAGTGGAACAGAGTCCTGGAAAACACTGCTGTGCCTTATCCAGCCTTATCCATTTGTTCAAGCAATCCAAATTCTGAACTTCTGAAGAGTTTTCTAGTGCTTACTAGCAGTGTGTGGCAAGGGACAAAGCTCTGGACTGGAAAATGGAGCCACTCTAGTTGTAGAATCTAGGTGCAAATTTCCTCCACAGTAGCATTTAAAGTTATACACACAATTCAATTAAGATCGAAGGTCTCCAAAGGAAGAGACTCAAGTCTCCCTAATCCAATTAGTTGGTAGGTCAAGAAGGGAAAGCACTTTTTTAAAAAATAAAATTAAATTAAAAAAGAGTAGCATTAAAAGCACTGCAGGGTTAGGGCAAAGCTTAATGAATTCCTGTAGCCAGTGAGCTGAGAAATTTACATAAGGCTCAGCTGAATATCAAGGTTTATTACAACTATTGTAGAAAATGTGCAGCAAAACAGACGTGGGAAGCTAAGACACAGAATAAAACCTCTTCAAGAATTCTCCCACACAAGTTATGGTTTCCCTCTATTATCCCACCCCTGCATATCAATGCCCACTGAATTATCAGCATCTGGTCAGAGCCAAAATCCCCCTACTCCTTCAGTTCCTGGTCAGCTGTAAGGTACGAGTCTTTGCTTAGCAGTACAAGGATAGCACCAATTCATCTCTACCTGTTCCGAGACTCTCCATTGGTGCTCTCATTACTATAGAAATTGGTACTGTCAGGAAGATGATTATTATTGGTTAGATCACTATACTCGACTGGTCCCTCAGTGTCCATTGAGGAGTGAGCCTGCTCTGATAGGCTTTGCCCACTGGCTTCTCCCTCAACCTCATTAGACGATGGGCTCAGGCCACGTTCTGTCACCTGCATGGACTCAGAAAGGGTCCGTCCCTCTAGCTCCGTTATCAGCTCCTGTGAAGTTGGTTGAGTCGAGCCTCCTTCTATCCCAGTGGATTCAGTACCAGTCTGAGAGCTGCGGTGGATCCGGTGACTCACAATTATGTTGTTGCCAAAACCACCCATGGATGCCATGGTAGTGCTTTGCTCTCGTTGGACGACAGCAGTCATGCCACCTTCAGCCATTAGCCTTTGGATCCTAATCAGGGCATCCTCTCCAGTTGCTCCATAATCTGAACCACCTGGAAGAAAGAAAAGCTTTTTTCTTAAAAAACAACACCTTTTACAGTTTTATATTTGTCCCAAAATTGGTCTCCAAAGCAGCTTATAACATTATTTAAACAAAACCTTTACACTAAGAACAAGCCAGAGGCAAGAGACTCTAGGACAGTGATGACAAACTTTTTAGAGACCGAGTGCCCAAAAACCACCACCCCACCCATCCCCGCTCCGCCGTGCCTGCTGGACCACCCACCCCCTCCACGGCCTGCCACAGATCATCCAGGCAGCCCAGCAGCGCCATAGTGGCCATGCCCTCCGCCCGTGCCCTGCAGCAGCATCTGCGCGCGATGGGATGCAAGGGTTTGTTCCCACTGCCCGGCTACCATGTCCTTGGCTGCGCAGCATTGCATGGGCCATGCCCGGGGGGCGACTCTCCTCCGGAGGGCTACTGGTGAGGAGGGGGCCATGGGGGGAGGCGGGGCTGGGGCGACGGTGTGTGTGCCCACAGAGAGGGCTCCGAGTGCCGCCTCTGGCACGCGTGCCATAGGTTCGCCACCACTGCTCTAGGAATAAATCCTATTATAAGCTAAGAACAAAACTATAATTTTATTTCATGTCTGAAAAACAGAAATGTTTGGAACAAAAAAGTTATGATAAGGGACTGAAAATACAGATGCAAGCAAGTCAAGAAAACATGGTAGTAGCACTTCCTAAATCAATGTATATTGTCGAGAATCTGTTTACCATTCCAGACAGCACAAGCATACGTTTTTTTTCTTAATGTACACTGGGTGCTCATTTTTCTGCCCTCATTTACATCTGCCTTTAGGATGATGTTATTTTGTAGGGTTTTCACTGCTAAGAAATCAATTTCCCCCCCAGAAAGTTTCTACATTCTTCTATTGAAATTCATTCTAGTCTAGGCTGGAATGCAGCTGCAGATGGCGATAAGAGGTAGAGGACATCATGAGGCTGACCAGAAACAATACACTCCTGAAATCAGCTTAAAATAGCAGTGCTGCAGAATGAGAGGATGGCAGAGAGGGAGAAGACATCAGAGGCTCAGCAAGGCCTAATATATCCTCTACTGTATGGCCCCTGGACTTTTGATAGTGTTATCAAACGAATTGGAATCAGAATTGAGCTGGAAGGGACCCTGGAGGTCTTCTAGTCCAGCCCCCTGCTCAAGCAGGAGATCCTATACCTGTTGTGGCTCCGTCTTGTGAGCCCCTCTTATCGGAGGAAGAAGGCTCCGAACATGAAGGAGAGGAGATGGCTAGGCCTCCCTCTCCAGGACCCTCCTCTTTGGCAATGCCTCCGGTGTCTTCCGATGGAGAAGAGATTGACCAGGAGCCAGGTGGTTCAGAGATTGGCCAGGAGCCCGGTGTTTCTCAGATTGGCCAGGAGCCAGGTGTGTCAGATAATGAGGAAGAAAAGTTGTGGCTGGATCCACGCCAGTGTAGGAGTGATAAGCGTGCGCAGCAGAAAAAGAGACGTGCCAGAGATTAAGCTGAGTCACTGGACCACACCCCACAGGCTATAAAAGGGTGGTGGTGGCCATTTGGACCTCTGTGATGGACAAAAGCTGAATCTCTGGCAAAGTAGTGTGCTGTGGTTTCAAAACTGTGTGTATTGTTTTTGTTTCTGTGTGTTTGGAGTAAAAAGG
>NW_015386867.1:75758-115533 GCF_001527695.2 Protobothrops mucrosquamatus | reverse complement strand
AAGGACAGAACAATACCATTTCAGACAAGTGACTGTCCAGTCTCTTCTTAAAAACCTCCAGTAATGAAGCACCCACGATTTCTGGAGGCAACCTGTTCCACTGGTTAATTGTCCTCACTGTTAGGAAGTTTCTCCTTAATTCCAGGTTGCTTCTCTCCTTGATTAGTTTCCATCCACTGTTTCTTGTCCTGCCCTCTGGTGCTTTGGAAAATAAATCGACCCCCTCCTCTTTTTTTGGCAGCTTCTCAAATACTGGAACACTGCTATCATATCCCCCTAGTCCTTCTTTTCTTTAGACTTTTGTTGTTGTTGTTAGTTGCGAAGTCGTGTCCGACCCCAAATCCTGCAACCATTCTTCATATGTTTTAGTCTCCAGGCCAGGACACTGAGAGTAACCCTGATGTCTTGCCCTCAATATTCACCATGAGACCAAGTCAACAAATCTTTGGGTTCTGGCTGCTGTTATTGAACATCAGGTTGGTGAAATTTAACAAATCTGCCCCACCGCCCTCTCTGCTTGAGCTGCAGAGGATTCCATGGCTACACTGGTAGTGGAGTCCTTGAGGATGATGATTCTTGAGATCCCTAAGGCTTAATGGTCATTTAATCTGCCACCTAATGATACTCAATCTGGGACAGTTCAACAATTCATTGCCCCCATGGTCCTGTCCCAAATAATAGAGGACTCAACACATGCATAGTGCTGAAAAAGTGACCTATGACCAACTCTTGCACTTATGACTGTTGCAGCCTCCCACAGTCACACCATCAAAACTTAGGTGCTTGGCAACTGGTTTATACTTATGATGGTTGCAATGTCCTGGGGTCATGAGATCACCATTTGCAACCTTCCCAGGGGGCTTTTGACAAGCAAAGTCAATGGGGCAAAAGCCATTTTCATTTATGACTATGATTACCTGCTTAATGACCATAATAAAAATGGTTATAAAATCAGATGCAATTCACCTAATGACCGCAATGCTTAGTCACAGAAATTACAGCCCCAACGGTGGCCATAAAATTGAAGACTACTTGTAATAAATTTAATGAAACAAATAAATACATAAAATATGTGGGAGTTAAAATAATTAAAATCAAAAAGACAAAAAAACGCTTACAGCCTGTTCCATTGCATACTATGATTAAGGACTAAGAGTTTGACCTCATTAAAGTATTTTATATACACCCAAAATTTGCACACAACCCATTCTGCACTGTTGGAACTCATCATAGTTTCCTTGTTCTTGTACTTTCTGAGTCCTCAAGAATGGAGCAAGAATTAGATGAATCTGGAGAGGCGAACCTATCACCCAGAAGAACTACTTCTTGCAAGAGGACAAAATAAATTAAAAAAAAAACATAGTATTTCAGTGTTTCTCAACCTGGGTCTCTTTTAAGATATGTGGACTTTTGTTTTCCTTGCCAATGTTGAAAAAAAGAAGAAACAGCTATGATTGCCAGCTCATTTGGAAAGTAAGTCAAGTGTCACACAACTAGAGCTACCATCTAGTAAGAAAGGTCAGCCCATAAATGCATTGTTGTTGCTTTCCTTCTCTTAAAGTGGATATATGAGTTATGTTCAGTCATTTAATTTTGGCTTTTTACTTGTTTAGTCTATTTAGCCTAGAGAGAGCAGTGGTGGTGCAGTGGTTAGAATGCAGTATTGCAGGCTAATTAGGCTGACTGCCAGCAGTTCGATTCTCACCAGTTCAAGGCTGACTCAGCCTTCCATCATTCTGAGGTTGGTAAATTGAGGACCCAGATTGTTGGGGGCAATAGGCTGACTCTCTAAACCGCTTAGGGAAGGCTGTAAAGCACTATGAAGTGATATATAAGTCTACGTTCTATTTCTATTAACATACTGCTACCTATCACTGTTCCTTTTTCTCCAATGCTATCTATAGGCTCTCAAAAAATCATGTGATATGCAAAGTCCAGCTCTCCAAGGGCAAAGCAGAGTTAGGAAAAGCTCATTCAAGCTGCTTCATGAAGAATGAGCAATTAGTGGCCTTGCAATTGTAAGCTGTGGAAGAAAATATCTTTATTCAATGGAACGTGCTGAATTGTTCCACAGAGGATGTAGCAACCACCGGCCACCTGATCCTTATTAAAAATATAAATCTTCCTTCCAGACTTTATTGAAGCATCAGGTCTCATTACAAAAGAGGAGAAAGTGGCATTAGCTCATCTACAATGCAGAATTCTGAAGCAGGTTTTTTGGGGGGAGGTTATGTCTGTACAGGAAAACTTACCTTGCACCTTTAAATGCTGCCTAGTGATTCCTCAACCACCCAGAATCCTAAACAAGCTACATGAAAATGTTCTTTAAAAAAAAACTTTTAATACTTTAAATCACAATTTTGCCCTGAAATAAACATTACAAAAAAAAAGCAACACTAACTCTGAAATGTGAGAATAAATCTGTAAGACTTTATAATATTAAAGATTTTCAATTACTGGGGTTTTTGGAAGCCCACTTTCAATAATAAAAATTAAGGTTAGTGGTAGTGTAAAACCTAAGCAGACAGATTTCAGAATTAAATATTGGCTCAGTGGCTTAGAGCCCTGTCTAAGTTCAGCTACAGGCCTAGCTAGTTCAGCCCACTATGGGAAGTCACTAAGCAGAATATAATGAAATGTATGTCCTGCAAACTGCAGAAGGTCAATTTTAAGATGCTAATCAGTCATAATTGCTAACTAATGCTTCATTGACATCAGTTCTAAATGAGCATGTGCTGAGCTTGAAGCCTCCATTTAGGCAGTCCTTGAGCAGAACATGCTGATACTCTACTCATCTCCCCCACCAAGTTCTTTCATACAAAACATCTGCTTTGCTTCTGTGGTAAGGGCAGAACTCCAAGGCTGGGGTTGTTGCCTAGTCACAGAAGCAGCAGGTGCTGTTTCCACAGCAGCAGGGCTGACTGCTCAGTAATTTATCATGTCAAGAGAGATCTGATTAATAAAGACTAGAAAATGCAAAAGAGCCAAAGTTAGTATTTCTATCAAGGGGCTGATCTTCAGCGTCACTGCTAGACCCACAGACGTTGTTTCCCACCCTGTTGCTTTCATTTCTCCGTCAATTTCTCAGTGCTTCAGAAATACATCTGTGAAACAGACACATTTCTACAGAAAAAGAAAGAAAGAGAGCAGTTTTGGCATATTACGCCAAATAAAGAATTTGGGGAGCTTAAAAATGAGTATATTTTTTATATCATAAGCTTATTTCAGCAAACACATCAATGATCTCCCAGATAATAAAAAATAATAATTATACTTGTAATAAAAATAGTCTTATTTATTTGTACGAATGAAAAAGGATGTTGTGAATAATCCAAAGGGCATAACATTAGGGGATACTGGCTATTTAACTGAAGTCATATGCTACAGATTCCAGAGTTAGATTTATATCCGGCATCTCTGCAATCAAGGATCCTGGAGCAGATGCCTTTTCTCATTGCATATCACAACTACCAGGGTTGGTAAAATATGTTAGGCAGATCCTAAAATCTGAAACACTTAGTAAGTTCCACCTCATAATATTAATTGAATATTAAATTTAACAAAAAGTCAGAGAAGGCGAAACTTATAATTTCTGCTTTGCACGTTATGGGCTTCTAATGCATTCCCTCCCTTCTCAACGAGATACCTTTGTTTTGTGTATTTAGTTGCAACGCGTTTAGATATTAGCTGATTTGATGCAAACATATTCTCGGCTGGATGCAATAGAATAAAAGAATGTCGTATCACAACAACCTTGCTGCTTTATCATTAAATAAAGCTCAGTTTACACTTATTGGCATCAGCACAAGAAGTGCAACTTTCTAATGGCATTTTTGTTATTTCAAATAAGCATTTGAACATGGCCAGGACTAACTACACTTTTTTTTAAAAAAAAAAAAAATGCAGACATCGAGAAAGGAAATTATAATGAAATTATAGCCTGGGAGGGAACCACGAATTGGCATCTATTTATTGAAGCAATATAAATGAGGAAGCAACTCCCATGTTTTTTACAATAATAATGAATTTAATCTAGATCCGAATATATAATAAACAAGTTACTGGGTATTCAGATTTTCTTCCAGTTTGGCTACATTTGTACTATATACAGAGGCTTGACTACAGTTCATTATCCTGCCCTTATCATCTTTTTATAGATACATACCTACTAATCTTTCCTCCCCCTATTTTTCCCACAACAATAATCCTATGAAGTGAATTGAGCTGGGATAATAAGTGTAAACTAAGCTTTATTTAATGATAAGGCAGCAAGGTTGTTGTGATACATTCTTTTATTCTATTGTATCCAGCTGAGATGGCTCATAGTCACCCAGCAGAATTTTCATGCCTAAGATGGAGCTAGAAGTCACAGTCTCCTGCTTTCTAGCCTGGTGACAAATCTGGGGAGTATTCTGATTAAACCATTTTGTAATAGCAGAAGCCAGACAGGCAAGTGGAATCTGCATGATTATGCTTTGAGATGATATACTAACCAATAATGATGGAACGTAGATGTTTTTTCACAATCAGATAGTTCAGCCCCAGATTCTGGCCACAACAAAAACTACAGACATTAAAATAACAAGGTGGTACTATGTCTTTTCTTTTTAATACTGGCATATTTAGTATTGTTGTTCAAAATTAAATAGGGTTATTTTAAGAAGGCTTCACTATTCTGCTAATGAAGTCATATTTCTGTGTTAGTGACCTTAGCTAGGACTGATAACGATTAATGGATATGTTTCCAACAAATCTGAGTATTTTGCATTACATTTATTTAAATGGACCAAGAAATAAGTGCTTGTATCTCCTTTCATTAGAAGGCATCTTATATTTTTCCACAGCAAAAGATTTCTGAGCCTAACATTTATTTATGTGATTTTTCTGATTTTTTTAGACTGAAACTTACTTTCCTTTGACTGATGCAATCTTCACAAACAATAATACACAAAAAGCAGCAATTATGAGACTAAAAGGAACTAGAGAGATTCACTGTTATTAAGTTTACTAACATTATCATCTTTTCAAAAATTCAATGATTTTTCAGAAAGGTCATTTTTTACAGAGCCTGCAAAGATGAAGGATAAACTGTATTTACTAACAGACAAAAGTTTGGGGAGATTTACTGAGGATTATTTTCAGATTTTTCCATATGACACACATTCTTTGGTCCACCGTAACAAAGCAGAAAACACCATTTTCAATACAGAGCTTGCTCAGTGCTACTGATACTACTCAGTTTCATAATTATTTGTACCAAGAAATGCTAACTAATTCACAAACTTTGCTGGGGAAATACTGAAAAGTGTTGTTTCTGCTTATTTTCAACATTCAAAAATTTCAAAATCTTCATTCAATATTTGTAGAAGAATTGGGATATCAACTTAACTTCAACTATATTATTGAATCCATAGAAAATGCTGTTTCCCTATAATAGTAATGGTTGAGTCTAACTTTATAACCTGTCTTGCCTTGTAACTGACTTGATTTGCTGAATTTCTGGTGAAAAAGTCACTGAAAAAAAAGTGCTTTTCTCTAGTTTTTTAAAAAACAAGTTAGAAAAAAATCCATCTCAGTTGGAACTCACATCTTGTTTTTCTACACTAGGTAGAATCACATTAAGAGGGGAAAAAAATTTAACCTGAGCCGTTTTCCATACTTTGTAAACCCTAGATGCTGGTTGAGATTGCTAAGAATTCAGGAACCCAAATTCTTAACTCCTTTTAGGTTAATAGATTTAGGTGAAAAATAAAGCCCATTTCCTAACAGTAAGTTGAGCATGGTTAAAGGAATTACCAACATTCAGGTCTTAAGATTTTAATTGCTTTAAATCCTCTCTACTAGCTTTGTCAGTTTTAACCCTCCTGTCTTACTTAGAAGCAAACCTTGGAAAGGTAGATTGGAGACAAGAAAAGCATGGTACTAATTCGTCAGTATTGTGGCCAACTAAAATGCAGATTGTTTTCCAAATCCCCAGTTCTATATTTTGATATACTTTCGACTTATATATTTATTATGCAATTTCCCAGTGTGTGCTCATTTGCAAATATTTGCTGTATCCATTATTTACTTTTATACACTAATATATATTGTGCTAATAATTTACAGTAGGTCACTGTAATCCAATGGATATACAGTATTGCAAACTAAGTATAACTGATAATAATCTTAATTTTTTGTATATGCTCAGCATGACTCTTTTTAAGAACAGATAGCAGATCATAGTTTCCTAAAGAAACTTCCTTTAAGTAAAGATGCTTTTGTATGATAGCTTTGAAGAAATGTATCCTCCTTCCATCATTTGTTTCCTCCCTGTTTAATTGTCAGATTTTCTTCTTTTAAAATTATTTTAACTATAAGTAAGAATCGATGCATTTGACACATGTGGCTGGGATTTAGCACCATTTACATGTACTGTATAACAGTACATCATCAGTATTTTGTTCTTGTAAATAATCACATTTTATCACCATGCCCAACTCTAGCAAACTTAAGCTTAATACAAGTAATTAAATCAAGCCACTTTCTTGGCTTCTATATATTATACAAAGCTCAACTGTTTTCCTGTGCAACTGTTAAATTAATTATAATTACAGCAAGGACATAATGTTAAATTGCTGTTTACCTTTGAACTCAATGGAATAACTAAAGGTTATTATTTAAATTCAGGTTACGTTGTTATTTTGGAAACTAACAGTAGAATAAGTGGGCATAAGTCAGAACAGAACAGTGGGCATAAGTCAGAACACCTGCTAATAAAAAAAAAAGAATAGCAGCAGGGAAAAAAGTTGAATGAAGCCATGTATAAACAATACACTGCTGTTGATCAATATTTGTCTTTCGTTTCTATCAAGTCAAGCCCCCAGTATTGGTTAATTTATCCAGTCTATAGTATTTAAGAGCAGTTTTGTATGAGATAAGTTTATTTAACCTTGGCAAGAGCATACTTCACAAAGAAGTGGGGTTTTTTTCTTTACTAGATTCTTTTGTTTTTAATTTTTTTTCACACTTGAGAAGCAGCAATAATCCATTGGTTTTAGAAAAAAAATATATTCTAGAAGCAAACTTACCTCTCAGGATACACAAGAGATATAAAGGGCAATAGCAGAACAAACAATATTCTTTCATTTTCTAAAAATGGAAGAAACGAATGAGCACATGTATAGCTAAAGTTATTAACTGAAGATGATGCAACTGCTGTGTTTAGGCTCATTCTGTTTGTAAAAATATAATGTCCCTGGTTTTCTTAAGTAATGTCCAGAATAATACATATTTGGTCCTGACAATAATTCCCCAGTATCTCTTACCTTCGTTAACCCCTGAACTAAGACTTCCTGGTTCCTGAACTTCTCTCTCAGTTTGCGTTTCTGCATTCTGTAGCTGAGGGGCCAGAGTCTGTGTGCCCTGCGAAGTCACAGAGGTGGTTGGGTTCCGCGGCTGCAGGCCAATGGCATTCATTAAGCCCAAATCCCGATCTGTCCTCCAGGTGGCTGCTCTGCTGGTTCTGAAGAGATGCACAACCGAATATATTTAGGAACTAAAGAGCAAATACAGAAATGCCTGTATGCCCCTGAAACACCCAGTCATTCCTTATGGTTTCAACAGGCATCCCATTAAGAATTTTAACGAAAAAATGATCGAGAAGGTATTCAAAATTTGACAAGTTAGTTGGCTTATCTATATTATGTTTTCACATCTGATTTTGACTAAAACGATAATCCTGGTCCTACAGTTAGAAACAGTGTTGGATCCCATAATTGTTTTAAGGTTGGAACTAGTCCATTACTTTTGTAGTACTTTTCTAAGTTTTCAGTTCCCGGAAGCTTAATGTTTCCAACTGACTTAGGAAGGTGTGGTATTAACAGCTGGAAGGACTGTGGTTGACAGATTTACCTGAACATTTCACTTTGCATTAGTGAGATAACCAAGTATAAGCAGTGATATTATGCCATCTGGAGTAGAATTCAAGTGCCATGGGGAAAAATTAGTTTTAAAATTTTAGAGCTGCCATCATAACAACACCCAAGGGTAAGCAATACAATTACATCCAGACCTTGACAATAACAATACACATATTTCTATGTATGACTGGTTGCCTCCAAACTCATTCTCCAGACTCACCCCGGGCGTTCAGTACTTCTGCTGCTGGAATGCACAGTGAAGACAGTTTCATTCAGCTGGTCCCAGTAGTATTCTACACCAGAGTTTAATGCCCTGCCATCCAAAAGCAATAAGTCAAGAGATAAATGAAACCTGCCTGGTCCATATTAACAAGATTATATTTCCCAAATTTCACTTTTCAAAATAACATTCAAAATCTGCAGCAGGTAATATCAATTGTTGCTGTGGAAACATTACAAGGATTTCATTTTCTGTCCAGTCTTAAGACAAAAACTAAAAAGCCCGCAATCCCTAAAGAATCCAGTCTGAAATGTAAATTTAATTCTAAATTTTTTACAGATGGTTTGCACTGTACTAAATCTCGATATACATACTGTAGGTATGACTTTTTTCTACCTTCAATTTAAAGTACTTCTAGCATATACCAAACTTAAGAAGACACAAGAACTTTATTTCACAAATATAGCACTGAATATATATTCCTGACAGTAGCCAATATAAACATAGGCTATTCTTATGACCTAGTCCAGTGGTTATCCATGATCCATGGACCTCTGGGTGGACGTGATGTTGTCACAGGGGGTCCATGAAGGCCTAATGCAGTCCAATGCTTTAAATCTTGAGTTACGTCTTGGTGGTCTGTGGCGATCATTCATGGCCACAAAAGACATTTAAAGGGGGTCCATGGTGAAGAAAAGGCTAAGAACCACTGACCTAGCCCAGGGGGCCCCAACTCCCCCTGGGCTAGGTCACGGGGCACAGCCCACTACCGGGGGGCACAGCCCACTACCGGGACTTGGGGCACAGCCCACTACCGGGACTTGGTCCATTCGGAAGTGGGCCTCATGAGTGCAAAGCAGCTCCACTTTGCGAGCACCTGCTTGCTCTCATGTGAAGCTCCATTTGTGTGAGCAGCAGGCTCCCATTCCTGCCATTTGCACAAATGAAGCTGCACGTGCTTGTACACACACCTACCACTCACAAAGAACAATCCCCTCTCCCCCCCCCAAAGGGCTGCAAAGCCGGAAAGGTTGGGGACTGCTGACCTAACCAATAACTTATTTATAATACAGCAACATAGAAAACTACTAGCGAACTTTATTGTCATTTTTTTTACTGTGAGCACACTGGCCCACATTAAAAATGAAAATTCTGTTGCCTGCTCTCAAAAGAAAGTATATATCTACCGACACCCATGCATAACACACATATACACATGCTATATACATACATATACATATATATATACACACACCACACATATACACACACATTTATATGGATATATATTCAGTGAGGGAAACAGTATTTGATCCCCTGCTGACAAAGAAATTATCAGTCTATAATTGTAATGGTAGGTTTAACAGTGAGAGACAGAATAACAACAACAACAAAATAAAAAAAACGCATTTCAAAAAAGTTATAAACTGATTTGCATTTTAATGAGTGAAATAAGTATTGGACCCCCTATCAATCAGCAAGATTTCTGGTTTCCAGGTGTTTTTTATACAGGTAATGAGCTGAGATTAGAAGCAATCTCTTAAAGAGAGTGCTTCTAATCTCAGTTTGTTATCTATATAAAAGACACCTGTCCACAGAAGCAATCAATCAGATTCCAAACTCTTAACCATGGGCAAGACCAAAGAGCTGTCCAAGGATGTCAGGGACAAGATTGTAGACCTACACAAGGCTGGAATGGGCTACAAGACTATCGCCAAGCAGCTTGGTGAGAAGGTGACAACAGTTGGTGCAATTATTTGCAAATGGAAGAAACACAAAATAACTGTCAATCTCCCTTGGTCTGAGGCTCCATGCAAGATCTCATGTAATGGAGTTTCAATGATCATGTGAACGGTGAGGAATCAGCCCAGAATTACACGGGAGGATCTTGTCAATGATCTCAAGGCAGCTGGGACCATAGTCACCAAGAAAACAATTGGTAACACACTATGCTGTGAAGGACTGAAATCCTGCAGCGCCCGCAAGGTCCACCTGCTCAAGAAAGAACAGGAGGTAGGCGCCGCAGCGGCCTCCCAGCCACCTGCTTCTTCGGCTGAAGCAGTTGCCAGGGCTTGCATGGTCGCCGGCGGCGGGGAGCGCGTCAGCGGCCCTTGGGGACCATGCAAGCCCTTGCAACTGCTCCAGCCGAAGAAGCAGGCAGCTGGGAGGCTGCTGTGGCGCCTACCTCCTGCGTCCGTCAGCTGGCGACCCCCGGACCTGTGCCCGTCAGCTGGAACATCAGGCAAAGCTTTGGCCGGTGCGGAGGGCGAAGGGGAGGCCACCGCAGCGCTGAACTCCTGCGCCCGTCAGATGGCGACCCCCGGACCTGCGCCTGTCAGCTGGGAGGTCTGGCAACGGAGCCAGCTGGCGTGGAGGGTGATGGGGAAGCGGCGGCTCGGCGGGCAGGGTCCTGCCTGTGCGCGAATGTCAGGCCCACCCGCCCCATCTGTAAAAGAAAAAGTCTTCCGCCAAGCATAACCTTTAAGGGTTTTAAGGATCTTTGAGAGGGAGAGAGAAATAGAGAGAGGGAGAGAAAGAGAAATAGACAGAGGGGGAGAGAGAAAGAGAGAGGGAGAAAGAGAAAGAGAGAGGGAGAGAGAGAAGGAGAGGGAGAAAGGGAGAGAGAAAAAGGGAGACAGGGAGAGAGAGAAAGAAGAGGGAGAGGGAGAAAGAGGGAGAGAGAGAAAGAAAGAAGGAGAGAGATTAAATTAGTAACATGGCTGTTCAGTGAATCTGGTTTCCCCACTAACTTTGCTTGTCACAAGGTTGCAAAAGGTGATCACATGATCCTGGAACAATGTGACCATCATAAATAAGAATCGGTTGCCAAGCATCCGAATGTAAATCACATGACCCTGGGGATGCTGCAGTGATCATAAGTGTGAATAATGGTCATAAGTCACTTTTTCCAGTGCCGTTGTAACTTTGAACAGTCACCAAGCAAACTGTTGTAAGTTGAGGACTACCTGTACTTTATCATTTTTTTCCATTTTTTTTTTTGTCATCAAGCTTTTGACACCTTGCTGGGTGACTGGTGGTACTCGAATGTTGCCATATTCTAAAAGTGGTACAATTGGTGAAAAGGTTGAAAAGCCCTGCTATATAGAACAAAACTGTGGCTGAATTTGGATGTTCTGCTTTGGATACCACGAAGCCTCCTCTCAGAAGGTAACAAGGAAAACAGGTTGGGAAGAGGATGTGTAGCATACTTTCATAACTCTGAACACCTATTTGATGTCGACAAAACATACATAACACAGAATATACGAACTTCAAAAATTATGGCATTTCATCATTAATGGGATAGATATTTCAGCACCTAAGCCTAAATTTTGTATGTCCTGGTCTCAAACTGAAGGCATCCAAGTTGACCTTTCCCCAAATAACTACTATTTTTACAGGGATGAAATGTAAATAATTTCAAATGGCTCCAAAAGAGCCATTAATGTCATTTGTCTTTACATGTGACTAATTGTTAGTGACATATTGAGTTTTCATCCGGATAAGGTTATTTCCTAGGTCTCAAAAGCAGTTGCTTTAAAGACTTGCAGAGATGTGCTAGAATCATACTCTTATGTTCACTTCCTTCTATCCTTCTATCCAGCACATGGCATATAAGTAATGCTTGACCAGGGTCCATAGTATTGTCAGGGACTTTACAAATCCTGTCCATGACTGGCTTTTATTACTGCCTTCCGGGAGGAGGCTTCGTAGTATCTGTATCTGTAGCAGGACAACCAGATTTAGTAACAGCTTTGTTCCATATAGCATATTTTTTTAATCCAGTTAAGCCGTCATGGGTCTTGCATACCTCCCATGCATACATCACAATTTAAAATAACATTATCATTTTCATTAACTCCCCACCTTTATTATTTTTTATAAACAACTCAAGGTGGTGAACATATCGAATATACCTTCTTCCTTCTATTGTCCCCACAACAACAATTCTGTGAGGTGAGTTGGGCTGAGAGAGAGTGACTGGCCCAAAGTTACTCAGCTGGCTTTCACAGCTTAAGAAATATTTCAGAAGTATAGTATATTGAAATTCGTACCATGTTACGATATTACAAGCATGTAACACTACAGAATAAATAAAGTATGCAAACAGTATGTAGACTGTTATGTGATTTTATACAAGTATTAATTCTGTTCCAGACAAAGAACAAAGAGCAGTTTAGCAACTGAGTGACTGTGATATGACATTTAAAATTGTCCTACAACATAATACTTAAAAGATCAAAAGTGTTTTAAAATACTCCCTTAAACGAGTCCAAGTTTAGTGATGACTCTAAGCCTTCCATCTCTAATTTGGAACTCCTGTCTTGTAAAATAGCTGGCATATTCACAGCCATAATACAACAATTTGAAAATTGAGGTGATTTGGCAGGATTTTATGAAGTGCTTTGCCAGCTCTCAAGGATGTCTAAGGATGTTGCAAATTAAAATATCTGAATGTATCCTAAACCATATATTGTCAAAAATCACCACCAGTCAATTGCAAAGGACAGCTTTACTTGGAATAGCTTATATCCTGCAATGATATCTTTAACACCATCAAACAAGACCATCTGTCTATCCAAGGTCTTTGAGAAGGACTTGTAGGTGGATAAAATTATCAAATAAATATCTGGCTAATTGTGAAACAAACCATACGATATTAAAAATCTATATGGTGAGAGTCACTCCAAGAATCAGATGGGCGGTGTTCTTAATAAAACTGTTCTTCATAAAAAGGTACCGACAGAATCTTAGTTGATAGTTTCCGTGCCTTTAACTGAATTTAGATTTTCCACCACGAACAAAAGAGAAGTTGCCAATAATTAAAGTAAAACTAACAGATGTGCATGGAACAAGAGCCAAAACATTCTTATTTTAGTTGGCTTTCAGTTCATGGCATGAAAAATTAAACTTTAATATTTGTTAACAGTCTGAAGCAAGGGGTAATGAAAACCAAATCAAAGAAATCCTATAGTCTTTGCTCCCAGGATTTTTTATCTCAGATGGTTAGAAGAAGGTTGCTAGTATCAACCTTTACAAAATTTTAAGTCATGGGTCCCAAACATCTGAAGGACTGTTCAGAACCTCATTCTGTACTTCGGATTATCCTCAGAATCCTCCTCTGGATAGTCTTTCATGTTATGGTGGGACAAGAAGCTACCTGGGATACCCTTTGACCACTAACAGCAGAATGCCCTCCACAGTGAGGGCATCCCACTGTTTTCTACTTAGGGAATTCTTGGCACCCCACTTGGTTTTATTTCAAGTATCAGGCAAATACATTTTTTTGGTTTGGTCTTTTAATATATTAAGACTTTAAAGTTATATGCTGAATGAAATCATTTAATTTTTCTGTTATGTTTGCCTTGCTAACGAACTGTATTTTACTTATTGTTATTTCAGTTTTTTAAAAAAGATTTTAAACATTTTAAAAGTGTGATCTTAATGTTTTGCAAGTAAACCCAGAAAAATCAGTTTTGAAGAGCAACATGTTAATTTTTAAAATAAAAAAAAGACTGAATTTCATAGTCAGGTCACTTTCTGTGATTTTGCCTCTCAGTGGCTTTACCTATTGGTCAAGTTATTGGTAAAGTGATCGCAGGGGTAATGGATTCCTAGGGATTTTCTGTCTGATATGGTTAGCACTCCTGCTGAAACTCTAGGTACACCCACTCTATTTAGCTGCAGACTAAATTTGCACTACGTGTTGTCCAAGGCTTGGAGTCTCAGTGAGGACTGAGAGTGATTATTAACACATTAAAATCATTCTCACACACTGCAATGGAAAACTGATAAGTGCTGAATAAAGTAACGGGGAGAGGGCTGTCTTTGTTACGGATGTTCTTCTACCAGAACTGACAGTCTTTCCACAACATAAAATAAGATCTTTGTGGCATTTGATAATCTACCCATATTCTTATTAATACTGTCCAGGAACACAGGATTACAGTTGTTCATATTGTGGCAATTTATGACATGATCTGTAGCCAGATGCTTCTATACAATGAATATGGCTAGTGCTATCAATTCTGGGGTTTTTCCTATACATTCTTTGCTTACTGCCAAAGCTTTCAGATTTTTCCGGCAATTTCAGATGCCAAGGAAAGCAATTTTTCTTTAAAAGCTCACTCAAATTAATTGCGTGCTTGTTGAGTACAGAGTCAGACAGCTATTTACTTCTAACAGATAGAGGATTAAGCAGAAACTTTATTTACTTGGAAGTATTTTCACTTTAAGTATAAATTGTCATACAAAAAGCCAGAACTGTTATATGAATGTTGGTTTAATCATCCTAGAGCACGGGTGTCAAACTCACGTATCGTCGCAACGTATCGTGACTTTTTTCCCATTGCCGGCAATGGGGTGGGCGCGGTTTTGGCATGATGCATCTGGCCCGCGGGCCGGCAGTTTGACACCCCTGTCCTAGAGCAAAAAAATATTATTCTCCAAAACCAAAAATTCTAAATAAATATCCAGAATAAATCCATTACTGGTCATCTACATTTTTCCAGTAATTCTTGGATATATTGAATAGCAAGGTAAGAATTATGACTCCAGAGATTGTTCAAGATGTTTCCTTCAAGAAAGCTGAAACACAACCCATTCATTTTCAGCTGTATTCCATATGTGTAACTCTCACATTGCTGGTTAAAAGCCTCAGGTTAGTAATATCAGGTAATATATTTTGTTTCAGGTACAAGTGGAGATTCCAATCAGAATTATGCATAAAACCAATAGGAAACAAAGTTTTCTGCTCCTTAGGTACCAAATATTTGATCTCTATCGAAGTAGGGAGAAACCATCAGAATAAAGAAAAACAGGTTACTGTACAGACATGAGTTAATAAAAATGGAGCCTTCACTCTCCTCATCCCAGGAAGACATTGTTTTATGACAAATATACGCGCTGAAGCACAAGGAGAAAGAAAATTCTGCAGCTTTGGTAATTTGGTAATGGTATCAATACCGTAATTGATGGTAATGGTAATTTGGTAATGGTATCAATACCGTTGTGATAATTGATGCAGTAGTAATTCACTGCCTAAATATTCCTAAAGCAAATAAAAAATATAACTGAGTGGACTCTGTTCAAACTCATGCTGTTTTAAGAAGCTGAGAACGATAGGTTTGCACAAGCATATGTGACCTGTGACATTTTATAACCGTCTTAAGAACAAAATATTGCTTCTGCTGCAAAAAGTAGGCATTCTGTGTAAAGTATAATAGCGTGAATAAAAAGGCTCAGATTAGAAAATGAAATCATTAATGTTAAAGATGATTTCTAAGAGAATATTAATTGCTATAGCCTAGAGATGTAAAAATTTGGAAGTATGAAATAGAGGTCAACCTTCCCCCCCCCATTTATTCAAAACCCACACAAACATTTGGGAGGGAAATTAGCACTATTGAAACATCTAAGGGAAATATGTTATTGTAGGAATGTAAAATGTATTGTGATTAATAGGTTTGCTCATAAAATTCTTTTATCTTAAATTTAGTGCGGTTAACACTTGACTTAAAAGTGAGTGGAGTGAAAGTTTTCTCACAAAAAATAGTAAATTCATTAATAATTTACATAACATACTAATGTAATTAAAGCTTTAAAATATATTCAATTCAGAATGTTTACAGGGGTGTAAGAAAACATAGCATGCTTTCTTTGATTTCCGCAATCCTCTTTATTTTTGTAGTATAGGAGACAATTTCAAGGCTTGGAAAAGACGATCCTTCTTAGGTTCAAAGTGCCAGTTCTGGCTGGTCCATCTCTGGACCAAAACATGTGTCTTTTGGACAGAAGTATTCTAATGTAGGGAGAGAAGAAAAAGGCAAGGCCCTTAAAGGTGGCAGCTAAGTGGAAGTAATGGACACTAAACTGCTGGGGAAAAAAGATGAGTTGGTAGGAGAGGGATAGGGTAACATTGAATTTTAACTGAATTATAAATTTAAGATCTCTATTTATTGTTTTAATGTTTTACATGGCACATTTATTGAATGAGTGTAAGCTGTCTAGAGTCGCCTTTGGTGAGATGGGCAGCATATGAGTTTATTAAATAAATAATAAATGAATGAATAAATAAATAAATATAAAATAAAATAAACATGGCCTTGCCCTACTTAACTTCTAAGACCCCTCCAGACTGTGTCTCAGTTAAAATCCAGAACAATCAAAAGCTTCTCAGTTTCTGTTGAGTAAGACTGAGATCTCCCAAAGGTTCTGGCTGAACTTCTAAAACACAGTATGTTTGATTCATGGTTAGAATGGAATCAATTCCCTGCCACAGGGAAGAGGGAGTCAGGCTGTTCTCCAAAGCGCCTGAAGGCAGGACGAGAAGCAACGGATGGAAACTGATCAAGGAGAGAAGCAACCTAGAACTAAGGAGAAACTTCCTGACAGTTAGAACAATTAACCAGTGGAACAACCTGCCTCCAGAAGCGGTGAATGCTCCAACACTGGAAGTCTTTAAGAAGAGACTGGACGGCCATTTGTCTGAAATGGTATAGGGTTTCCTGCCTGAGCAGGGGGTTGGACTAGATGACCGTCCAACTTTATCATCACCATCACCATTATTTAGTACTTTCACTAATGTATGTTAAATATTTATTTACTTTCCTCTAATACATGAGGTTCATAACGACCCCATCAAATGACTCTATGTTATTCTAAGGATATTATTAGTATTTCAAAATGTTTGAATCAGTATTCCAAGTTCAAAGTTATGAAACATGGCACAGAATGTGGGTAAACAACTTTGACAGAATTCCTAGAAGAATTTTAAGAATCAAGAAGTATATCTTACCGATTAAAACCAATTGCTTAATTGATACTGTAAGTATGTAGAAAAACATGTAATGTATGCTGCATCAGCCAAAGATAGGTTTTCCTGAGGCTTAATGCAGGTGAAAGGTTATCCCCAAAATTATTGTTCCTGAAGGAGGAGAACCGCTTTGGGGGAAACTCATTTCAGTAGTGAAACAAAGATAAGAATCTGGGAGAATTCTTTTTTAAATGTAACCTGGGCTAGAATGAGGGAAATCTAACTGGGATTATGGCAGGAAGGAAGTACTGTATGATAACTGGGGATTAATTAACATGTCAGATAAGAACAATGGAGGTTAGTTACATAGTTTGTGCCTACCCTTCCTGCTGCTATACATCTCACTCAGAGTAATTGCAGGTTACTCTCTCATCTGCTGGTACTGTTGTTAAATGCCTGATCAATGAGTATTACAATGCCAACCTGATGTGCTTATAATTAAAACGGGGACTGGGAAACTAGGAGACGGGTATGTCCTCCTAGTGCTTGACTCTGCTCCAGATTAGATAAGAAAGGGAGGTTGCTACAGTCTGCAGGAAATTTCTTTGCCATTCTAGCTTTCTATGTAACTAAAATCATTGTGGAGCAAATATTTATTACACATTTAGGGATTTTGTTGATGTACTTTCCACATCGACGCCCAGTTGTTCTTTTTGTCTGAACTGATAAATATGGACCCAAATTTTGGGCTGAGAACTCACTGAACAATTGTTCTGAGTTATTTAAGCATCCATACTAAAAGCATCCATGGTTAGAGCAGCCTAAAACTTCATAGCCACCACGACCAACATGAGGTTATCCAGACTAGCCCAAAACATATAGCTAGTCATGCTCTGGATTTTGTGTTCCTTCATGGTTTACTTTGCAAAGCATATTCAGTTCCCTGAGATAACTATAAACTGGATAAATGAAATTACTTTAAAACCTATTGGAATATAAGGGAAAAATAGAAACACAAGGCATTTGAGAAGCAAGCCATTCCCATTTCCACCTTTTATCCCTCAAAAGCAGACACTTCAAGAACCTTTCCACCATAAGCCCTCAGAAAAAAAAACATTGAAAGGGATTGGAATTTTCCAGTATTATCCACCTCCGGCTAATTGGGGGAGCCTGTGATCCTGGGAAAATTGCCCTCCCCCATTTTAACATCTAAAATAAAAATAAATCATGAGCAGCTTCTATATGTGGTTATTAAAGTACCAATATACTCAGCTACTTAAGATACCAAGTTGTTTAGCATATATAGCATGTGGCTGCTCTTCAATTTACTAAAATTTATTTAAATTTATGTCAGTTTAAGAGTTTTACAGACAATATCTCTCACATTTGTCCAGGTATTCTACAGTGAATGCCTGAATTTTCTAGCTGCAAGCAAGCTGCATCATATGATGCTTTAACATATCTCAAAAGGCAGAGGAAGAAGCTTGCAAAGTAAGTCAGATACTTAGTGTACTAGAAGGCACAGTCATTAAACAAAATTCTCCTTAATTTGATAAAAACATTTATTTATTTATTTATTTATTTATTTNTGCTTGGCCGACGGCACCCTGAGGAGGCCCGCTCTGTGGGAGCGTACCGGTCTGTGAGAGGGAATCTGTGGCAGAAGGCGGTCTCGGAGGTATCCAGGTCCGATGCCATGGAGCGCTTTAAAGGTGGTAACTAACACCTTAAAGCGCACCCGGAAGGCCACTGGCAACCAGTGCAGCTCGCGCAGCAGCGGCGTTACATACTAAATTGTTTTAAAAATAATATATACATATGCCTGACTCCATCTTCAGAAAAGTATGTTGTAAAGATCTCAATAAAATCTTTAAACTTAACAAAGGTAATTCTGTTTTGGATGACAATATTATGATTTGGGGGAGCTTAGTGCTACAATAATTACAAATAAATTCCAGAATAATATCTGCTTTAGGTCTTCTACAGCGGAAAAAAAAAATCCTGTGTTTTCTGCAAAAGTAACAAATCTGTTCTGGCAGGGGTGTCAAACTCGCAATGTCACATGACAATGGGATGGGTGCAATTTCGGCATGACGCATCCGGTCCGTGGGCCAGCAGTTTGACACCCCTGGGTTATGGCATTAGTTCACAGATGGTATCTATATGAACTTTCTTTAAGTCAAATAACTAATCCAAGAGTAGAGATCAATACAATCCTGTCTGTCTTCTCTTCTCTAAGCGTCCTGAGCCAAGACTTATTTTTCTTAAAAGGAAAATGATGCACTAGGGGCTCTCTTGCTGGGAGACATCTCTTCCACCGATTGAACAGTCTCGCAAAGAAACTGGGTCAGCCTCCAGAAATACATGATAAGGTTGAAGTTACATAGCTAGTAGGACTAAAAATTTGATTTAAAAAAGTGCCTCACAGAAGGTGAAAGTGCTTCACAGAAACTACAAATACGTTATAATGTACTTTAATAGATTAATTAATGATTACACCAAACTATAAAGCTTTAGGTCTGCATATTAGGATTGTTCTTTGTTGAAGTTATTACACATTAGGAAATCTGGCACTGACAAAAATGTGTTGCTTTCAGATTAATAATTGCTATTCCTCCCAATGGATTTATTCAACCGTAAATTTCGTGCACATCTACATATAACTGGAAAATCAGTTTAGACTTTTATTGCAAAGCATATTTCAACTGGAATGGAAAGTAAATCTGTAAATAGAGCAAGGAAGTGGCTGGAACCAAGGGATGGGATTTCACCACTGGGCATCCTTATTTTCTAAAGATACCAACCAGTTATGTAGAATAAAATAATTAAAGAATCTTATCAACAACCAAAGCCTAAATTTAAGTCTGATAGAGTCTTATGTTTTGCCTAGGATGTGTTAGTAATATTCTTTTAATCTCACCTATTCTTTGTCCACTGCTCCAGAGAATATACTCCTTTCTGGAACTGTTTTTGCTTTATAAATTTTTAAAAGTATTGATTCTGTCTTCTGGTCAGCTCCATTCTTTTTTATTGATACATGTTGCTTTTTGGAAAGATTATTAATTATGGCATAGACCTGCTGTGGAGTTTGGTGGCCTCAACATTGAAATAATAAATAAAATAAAAAGTGGTAAGACTAAGAAGTGAAGCTATCTTTCTGATACTGTGCTGTTAGATATGTTTTTACTGAGTTATACCTAGCTCTTTCAGTATAGCTGTGATTCAGCAATATATAGAAAGCCAGTTTTCCTACTTCTACCAAAGTTTCTAATTTTTACCAGAAGTTAGAAAACCAGTATAAAGGATTGAAGCAACAGAAGACTTGAATCATGGCATATTCAACTGAAAATGTCAACTGAATCCCCAATAAAAACCCAGGAGAGGAGAAGAGAGGAAATTGGCTGGCTCCACAGTATTATGAGTCAGACTTGTATCTTTGATTTTAATTATTCTTATTCAATATATATTTCTACCACAAAGCAATGGAAAATGATGTGCCTCATTTTTGTGCTATAAAAGAGGGGGGAAATGAACTGTAGGGTCTCTGATTCTATCCTGAACTTCAGAAACATCCAGAAGAAACATCTATATTATGTTTTTATTACTTCTAGAATTCAGGTCAATCTCTGAAATGAGGCTCTTCTTTTTCCTTGCAACAATGACACAGATTTGGTGAGCAAAGTTACTCAGATTTTCCTCTCTTTTCACAATCTCCAAATACACCTCAAGCCCATTTAGCTGTAGTAATAATTTAGGTTAAAAAAACAACAATAAAATTTATCATAAAAAAGATTAACTCTTAAAATTTATTCTAAACAAATTACTGAAACTAAACAAATGCTTAAAAGGTTTCTAATAAAATCAAAGTTTATTATAATTTTCAAGTTTTAAATCATGCCACTTACTCTGGTCGGCAAATCACCAGATCCCCTTTATTAGTGCCATAAGCTAATCCTAAACCTGGCTCAGGTAACCAGCGAGCAGAATTTATGCTGACGTGTCTTCTTTGATCGGCAGGCATTGGGTACAAGACATTGAACACTCTCTAAAACAAGAGAAACAAAATAGAATTAATAATAGTTCAAACAAGCAAAACTAAGTTTGGAAGAAGATCAAACTACTTTTTTTACATCCTGCAAATAAAATACTGTAAGTAATATGAATCAAGAAAGTGAAAAATCAAGGAAGTATCAATCATCCTCTACATTAAAAAAAAACAACTAGATAGCATTCTTTTCAGCAAAACAATTCCAAGTATTAACAAGCTGTCTTGGCACTGTGTAATCTACCACTGGGCTGGACATCAGAATTTTATTTAGCCTGTCTATAAACCTTGGCAAATATCACAGACACAAAGATGCATATATTAGTAAAATATAGATGCTGCATTTCTCTATTGCAAAAAAACACAAAACTATTATGTATCAAACTTGAAATATCAGAGAATGTTGTAAACCAGAATTTAAAAAGGCAGAATGGAATGGGGAGAAGGAATCAAGCTTACTAAATATGTATGTATACGTCATGTGATTTCTTAATTTATTGACTCTTACTTCTTTCTCCTCTGATCATTTAAGGATATGAGGATATTTTTGATGCATGTATGTGTGCGCACACATTATCATCGGCCCAATCAATCCACGACAGGAGGAAAAATGTCTTCCTTCAAGGTTATGTACTGTAAGTGTAATCTACCAGTCCAGAGCAGGCTGGGAGATATAAAGGGGAGTTTTTTTTGTCTTTACAATCTAGGGCTGAGATGATTGGGCCAAGTTGTCTGACTAGCTTGTATACCTAAAACCTAGCTCATCCTACTCCTAGTCCAGTACCTTACACACTACATCAAAGTGGCTCTAGTGTGTTTGTGTATATGTGTGTGTATTAAAAAGACACTGAATAATGATAGCTACTCAGAAGTTAATAATGATATATCAATAAACTTTCACATCAATAAAAGGAATGTTAGTGGAATACATAATGACTTTGTCCACTTTAAAATAACATATAAATAATTGGGGGGGGGGCATTTTATCTTCCCCAAAAGTAAGTGGCATTTGGAGAACTTCAGCGTAAACCGAGACCGTCAACCTCTTTGGTGTTATCATTAATACCTACATAATTTCAGCATACCTGTCCTACTCTCTTGGCTGTGTAATAAAGAATCCAATATACACTGATTGTATCTGTTGCCATGGAGATTATGGTATGCACTCCAGTTTTAATGGGGCTGTGATAACGAGAAGCCTTTTATAAGAGCAAAGTAGCGTTTATTCAGAAAAATAAGCATTGTTTTGAGATATAAGAGGAAAAAAAAGAATGCACTAGGGGATCATAATGCAAACTTGCTTCATGAATAAACAATTTCTCTCAGGCAACTGCTTCTTGCCAAGAAATGTGGCTGGAAATGACTCCTTGGATCTAGCAATTGCTATACCACACTTACTGTTCATTTCCATTGGGAAATTTTAGCCGTCTGCATCTATCACAAAAACTCAACTTTCTTCACAAACATCAATTAATTGTCTATGAGAGCATAGCTCCATATGGCCTAAATCATCCATGCCAAGGATGCTTAATATTGTGAATTATAGGAAGGAGGATGGTTCCTACCATCATGGTGGACAAGCCACCATACAGGACAAGGGGAGAATCTCAACTCTACTGCACTGTCTTGAGGAGAGAATTTCTCCTCCTATTCCTAATCTTTCCAGAAAAACAAAAACAAATCCAAAATTAATTTCCCCTGATGTATCTATCATTATCAGATAAATAGAAACAAAAATCTAACTTCTCTTTTTAATACACTTGATGTGAGAATAAAGATGGCATGAGTACATTTTTAAAAGATTTTTAAAAAGCAGCTTTGTTGGAATAAAATAGAGAATAACTGTTCAATGATGGGGTGTATTTGTTTAATTCCCACTATACAAATACTCCAAGTAAGATAAAGGAAAAAGGGCTGATTTAGGATATATCAATCCATACTTACAGTACAAAAACATTTCCTCTCTTATTCTGTAGCAAATGTTCTGTCAAATATCACATCACCAAATGATATCCTAACTTCATATCCTTGTCAATTTACCTTGTCAGACTAACAGTAATTGCAACATAAGCAGTCTTCTTGGTAGAGAGCTGACTTGTTCCTCACAAGAACACTGCTGTAGGTCAGAGATTACTTTTGTGCAGAGTGTTCCTGAGTGAGGTCTTCAGTATTTTGCCTATCTTGCTATGATGAAATTAACCCATCAGGAAAACCACAATGCTTCCTATTGAGTTTCTAAAACTAAAAATGAATTTCACTCCTTCCCCCCCCCCCAGGATCTGCTCTTACGCCTTTGTTTATTTTTCTTCCAAATCTATGAAGTCTAAAACTCTCAAATACTGCTTTTTAAATTCAATATTTTTAGATGGGAATTGGCACTTGTGTTGCTTAACTGGCTATTTATTAACTTGGACTTTTTCTTTAGCCTTTAAGCCACCTAAGATACCAATGACCTGTGGGAGACAGATAATAGTCTAACAACTTTTCCATATGGTTCTGAAAAGTTTATTAGACAGAACAAACTAAAACAGTCTGAATTGTCCTGAGGGGGAAGGAGACAAATAGGAGAAATCAGATTGTTGCCTTTTCCCTGGTATGCTACAGGCTTTCTATTCTCTCCATTTCTTTTAACACCTACATACAATCACTAGGAGAGAACATCTCAATATGCTGATAATACATCTCATACATGTCATCCTGGGACATAACACACACTGCAGCAGAAGTGTTGATCCAGTAATTGGAAACAAAGGATCTGAATGGGGAAAAATAGACTCCCTGCAAGAAAGAATGGCTATGGGTTTCTGGATCTAATGATTCCAGGCCAATATTATTATTTTTTTAACTCTAACAGAGTCATGCTCTCCCATTCAGAGATGGGTTGCAGTTTTGGAATCATCAAATACTTATAGCTCCTGCTTGACTAGCAGATGGCAGCTGTGGCAAGAAGTGTTTATAATGCATAGCTTATATCTAATGTGTTAATTATGGCCATTCCTGGATAACAGGAACCCCTGTTCTCATATAATAATAATAATAATAATAATAATAATAATAATAATAATAATAATAATAATAATAATAATAATAATAATAATAATAATAATAATAATAATAACAACAACAATAATAATAATAATAATAATAATAAAAAGTTGGAAGGGACCTTGGAGGTCATCTAGTCCATAATGCACTCTAAATGGGACTGCTCTTGAAGAGCCTTCAGAAACTACAACGACAAAATACAACAGCCTGAGCAATGATGGATATATCCCAATATACTGGATTAACTGTTGCTTTGGGAGCTGCATTGGTTACTGGTTGGCTTACAGATGATCCATGGTGCTGGTTGTCACTTTAAGGTCTTACATGGCTCTGCATCGAGTTATTGAGAGACCTCTATCCATCTGCCCATCTGATCAGATCAAATATTGTCAGCTCCTTTCAGGTCTCGTCCTTATGAAACTGTCACATATACTTTGGAATTCCCTCCCCTGAGCTAGTCTTTTTCTCCCTGGTTTCAGTAAAGCAGTCAAAACCTGGTTGTTTCATCTAGCACAGGAAATGGTATGCTGTGACTCAAAGTGAAGCACACAACCTTGTATTTTCTGATTTATAAATGTTGATGTTAATCTTTGTTTATATTGAGGGCTTTTATGACTTTACAGTCCCATCAGATGGGAAAGACAATTAAGACATAACATTAGTGCACAAAGATTTTATTTCTTGCCGTATACAACTCTAATAGTATTCACACAAATTGTCATTTTATACGATATCTGTGACTGATCACTGAAAAAAAACCCTTGCTTTTTGGTTGATAAAGATGATAAAGACAAGTTAGCTATAGCAGAGTAATTGGCCACTGATGTTTCCTCAGTCAAATACTTTAGGCTGCTATTATTCAAATTTGCCCATTATTTATGGATTCATTGTTGTTTGGATCATTGTTGTTTGGTAAAAGCACAATTCACCTTCTTGTATATTGAAGAAGCCAAAAACTGCCCATTTAAAGAGATGTCGGAAAAAGTGCTAGTTTTAATTTTTGCACTGACTAAATATATCAGTAACCAGAAATTACAGGAATAGTTAGCTTCTTCTTTCCAATACATGACTGACACTACTATTTCCTATTTCCAACTTATTCTGAACCATGACAACAATATAAAGGCACAGTTCTTGGGGCCCTTTGAAGCTAGGGATAACAGCCTCCCTCCTTTAATTTTACAGGTTCTTTTTCCTAACAAAATATCTCCCCAGTGCCTTTTAAAGTGTTAAATCTTGTCTGCAAATTGAATAGTTTCACATACAGACAGGAAAAAATAACCCACAACAGTGTTATTTCATATCCTTGCTGTATTTCAGCTCATAAATGTATAAATTTAAGTCCATTCTCATCTGGACTAATTCCAAAGCAAACGAGCATAGTCAAACTAGCTCTTAGTATTGTTGCTCTAAACCAGAATTAATAACTAAAAATAATGTTGAAACAGCAAGATATTTAATGAAAACTAATCACTGAATCATGGAATGATTATAGTAAGCCTCTACCACATGTATGTAGTAAGCCTCTACCACATGTACTATATAATTTGGTTGTGTACTGTTTTTAACAGTTAACTCAGTGCACAGAAGTTAAAACAGACTCTTCTTGATATTGGTATTAATGAGGACAAGATAAACCCGTTGTCAGAAACCTGAAAGAATTCCACATCAGATCCTATAGAGTTGAAGGAGAATTATAGATAATAAAGAAATAGGAAAAACAAAACCTAGCAGTTGGAGGATGACTATAGGGATAGTGTAATGTAACAAAAAGAAGTGGATATAAAGGGAAAGAAGCTGAGAATGGAACAACTACAGTGATTCTCATATGTGCTATATGATGTTAAAATTAGTTAGTGTTTTATCCACAGGTTTGATATTATGAAATTGTTTTTCACTGAGTATTCTTTTTTAAAAACAAAAAACAAAACCTCTTAATAGGATTAAAAGTATCAACAATATGGAATATTATGTTGGCTGACCTTTTTATTGTAAGAAATTGAAACTGAATATAAACAAAAAATAATATTTTATAAGAGTAATGGGTGCTGGCCATTCAAAAAGCTTTCTTATCCAGTTCCGATGTACAGAACACTTTAAATCAGTTGAAGAAATATAAATGGAGTAACCGTTTCTTGATTTTCCCGGGAGCTATACATCCTTTTGATTTCACAATTTGCCAGTTCTTAAGCTGGAAAGCACCTTTCAGATATGTTGACCTATAACTTCCATAATCTCTAACCAATGTAGCTAATGGTTATACTCTCTGGAACCAATAACATTACTGTCCAATAATCTGAAATGTAGAGAAAATTGTTGTAATGTGTCACCAACCTAAACAGGAAGGCTAATGAACTGAGATTCTAGGTTTTTCAAAATAAGCATAAGTCCCAGTGAGAGTTACATTGTGTAACTCTGAAAAAGCAGATTAATTTTCTTCTAACTAGCTGATAGTTGACAGTCACTTAAAAGCATTTTCTACATAATTATCTGGTCTGTTCCTGAGAAGGGATATAAGATCATTCTTACTAGAACACTTTCCCAGATTGCTTTATGTAAGAGTCAATAGATGGCAGATAAGCAATGAATGACAATTTACAAATCAACCACTCAGAAATGACAATGCTTAGTTTAGCTGCTCTCTAAGCCTACCTTTAGAATATACTTAAGCAGCTATTTAATACTGTCATGGAGATATTGTTTCAATCATGCATAATCAACACAATATAGTTCTTGTATCTGTATCTTCCCTGGGGAGCTTTCAGGGAAGGTGGACTGTACACATTATTTCTCTTAACACTTACAAGTGTACCTTCTTGTAATTATTGAGCATCAAGCCTTGAAGCATTGTATAGAGTCATCTAAACCAGGGGTCCCCAACCCTGGGTCCATGGATCGGCACCAGTAGGAGACATGCCAGAAACCGGGTCACGCAAACAAGCAAAGCCCCATATGGGGGATGCAGGCAGCACACGAAACCATGCCCCTCTCTCCATGGAACCAATCCCTGGTGCCCAAAAGGTTGGGGGCCGCTGATCTAAACTACAACAGTCTGAGGTGAGGTTCTTGAAAATTGCATCTCAGTCCTAGAATCATAGAACTGGAAAGACTTTTTGAAGATATCATGTATCTGGATACATGGATGTCAATTCCAAGACACTGCAAAGTAGAAAAATCCTAATTAAAATCTGCTTGAAAATTGAGCAATATAATGAACTGCTGAACTGCACTGGAAGGAAATATTTTTTGCCAGTGTTTACTGACATTAATTTTGTTTTAACATTTAACATTATCTCAATGTTGTTGTTTTCACAATGAGTTCTAAATCTACAGTACTTTTAGCTAACAATGTAGTGTCTTTTTAAAATGTTAACGTCTGTTTATGATTCTAGCTACCATCTCCCCCAGTTTTGCCATTCTTCTAACATATTTGGGGTACAAGTTACCTAGAAATGGGAACAATATTATATTATCTCACACTATCATAAGCAATAGTTTCCCAAATTCAGTTCTTAAAGAAGAAGGTCCTCAAAAGTCCTCAGATGTTTTGACAAACATATGGATTTTAATATACCATGTTCTGACATGGTCTATACAAAGAAGGGCCTGCTCCATTCAATAAAGCAAAAGTAACCCTCTTTATTGTTTTCTTGCTGATTCCATTATGCATTTTTTGTTAGCTATCTGATCTTGTGAGATCTATTTGGCATTTCTCTCTCCAAGTATAGAATGTTCCCTTAAACATGTGCTGAATTATTTAGAATCTGTTTTTTTAGTTCAGAATAAATGTTAAACCACACTCAGCATTAATTTTCCTTGCAATAAAAAATTCCAGCATATCATGGTTACTATTATCAAATGTTCGTATTTCTTCTACTTCTTTAATTAAGTCCTTCTCTATTGTAAGCTGATCAACTTCTTTCCTCTTTTTCTCAAGGAAGACAAGAAATTCCAAAAGGATCATGTTGGACAGAATATGTCTTCAAATGATGTTAGGATAATTAAATTCTGCCATCTGATGCTTCATTAGTGTTTAAAAAATGTATAGGATTTGAAGGGAAAGTGTGCTTCCAAAAAATCTAATTTCTTACGAAGCTCACAGTATAAGCTAATTTTGGGGTGGAGAAGGATCTATTCAAACTGGATAATTTTATCAGATCCCCTAACTGCACTTTTCTGAAGGGAAGGATACAAAACAATATATTAGAAAATTATTCTAGATTTTTAAAAGAGTTGATAGGGGATCGTTTTTTCCCCCCATTTTGTTGTTTATGAGATCTGGAAGGCTGTTGGTTGTTTTCTTAGAAAATTTTTGGATGTTCAATTTCTTCTGTCCATATCGCTGATTGCTTCACATCTACTAATCATCTGTCTTCTACTGCACTTTCTGCAACTTTGGAAAAGAACATCAAACGTTCTTGAAACATTTTTGTTTAGACTTTTATTACACTTTTATTTATTTCCTATCCTCCCCTACACATTCTTCTCATTTTTGCAGATATTGCTTAGGATTTTTTTAATGATAAATTCTATTTTCATCCAAATTTATATATAAAACCATAACAAAAATGAAATTATTTACTCTTTCAAACTTGAATATTTTCTTTTCCAATAATCACTCTTATTTTCCTTCTGAAGCTGTACAAATTTCTTAAGTAGGACATCTTTAGGCTGCATATTGGGGTTTTTTTTTTAGTTGAATCAGTCCTAAATTAAATCCAATGGTCAGTGCCCATCCTTACTCCAAACCCTATGTTCTCTACAAATTCATTTGTGTAGCAGGCCTGCAATAGAAATATGCTCAGTTTACAAATACATTAATTGTAACAGTATGTGGGAATAATCTTGGAAGCCAAAAGCAAAGAAGAGCTCTTCTGCCCCACTAGAAAAGGTTCAGTCCAAATTTCTAAGGGCCATGTTTCAAGTGGCTCTATATGTTCCAAACACAGTATTAAGAGGCAGACACAACTGACTAAACTTGAAACTGACACACAGATTTGCATTACTGCATACTGGTTAAAGTTACAATATTTTCTGAATGTCTTTTTTTCCTATTGCAAACTATTATGAATCGATATGGAATAGGCCAATTTTTTGCAAAGCCTACAATACTGGGCTTCTCTAGGGAGGCCTTTTTAATGATAGGCTATGACTGAGCAATCATTACATTTAAGAAATGTACTTGAGATTTGGAAGCTCAACTGGATCAACCTGCCCTAACCAGGAATGACTTTCTGAGCAGCAGCCCCCCACCCCCCTTTTTTAGGCCAGGAAGTATTTACACTATATAATTGTCCATAAACTCTGAAAAGGACCAATCTTAGCATGTTTTAATAATCTCTTTACAGTAATACTTAAAGGCAGACGTAGAAAAAAAAATCCCTATGAGTTAACACTGTGCCCTTATGAATATGTATTTATTGAATCCATAGCGGAGGAGAAGGGCGGGATATAAATCCAAATATAATAATAATAATAATAATAATAATAATAGCTCACATCCTAATATCTTGCCTTTTTTAAAATAAGGATGCAAAGCTCCCTATTTTACAATGTATCCAGGCAATTCTTATTTATTCTAACTACAGTTGCTAGTATCAGACCAATATGTTTTAGTTTCTATGAATGTGCCCAAATGTTGCCATACTTTTTAAAACCAGAGATGCTTTGAATACATCCAGAATACTGCTGTAAAGTACACTGTTTTATTTTGTTTCATCTGCTCTTAACTTCTTGTATTCTGGTTGGTGTACATAATAAGATACTTGTAAGGGTTACACTGAAATTTGTCAATTAAGAAGTTATGCATAATTTTTAATTCTGAGCTGAAAGAGCATCATTAGAACCAAAATGAAATGTTATTGTGTTCTCATTTGTCAAACTTCTGATTAGCAAGGGGAATGAACAGAAGAAAGGTTAATGAAGCAAAATAAAACTTTGAAGGAACACTTGAAAATATAACATATGACATCTAAAGAAACCATTTAACTAGTCCAAATTGACATTTTAACAGGCTAATCAAGCAGAGAACTTGCATTTCATACCATTTTTACATAACAGATTGCTTAACCATTTAGAAGGAAGAAGGGAAGGAGAATAGAATATCAATTAAAGAAAACAGACTCCTCAAAGGTTTAAATAATGGACAATAACAGTCTTGAACAGCTTTGCTGCTTATTGTGAATATTTTTCTGGTTTTGGTCTTCAACTGCTGAAATGCTAAATGAAAAACTTCAGATGAACTCAGAAATCTACCCCATAATATTTACAGTGCATTCAAAAAATATTCAGACCCTCTTCACTTTTGTAAATTTCATTATGCTGCAGCCTGATTCTACAATTGTTTATCTTCTTTTTTTCCTCATTAATCTATACGCAGTACCCCATGACAAAGTGAAAACAGAAATTTTGAAATGTCTGTAAATTTATTAAAAAGGAAAAAAACCTGAAATATCACATTAGCATAAGTATTCAGACCCTTTGCAACAACACGTGAAATTTAGCTCAGGTACCTCCCATTTCTCATGATTGTTTCTGACAGGTTTCTACACTTTAATTGGAGTTGACCTGTGGTAAATTAAATTAATTGGACATGATTTGGAAAGGCACACACCTTTCTATAGAAGACCTCATAGCTGACAATGCATACTGTAGCAGAGCAAAAGCCATAAGGCCAAAAGAACTGCCTGCAGAGCTCAGAGACAGGATTATTGCAAGGCACAGATCTGAGGAAGGCTGCAATAAAATTTCTGCTGCACTGAAGGTTCCTAAGAGCACAGTGGCCTCCATAATTCTAAAACGGAAGAAGTTTGGCACAACTAGGACACTTCCAAGAGCTGGTCGCCCGGTCAAACTAAGCAATCGGGGGAGAAGGGCCTTAGTAAGAGAGGTGACCAAGAACCCAATGATTTCACTCTGACTGAGCTCCAGAGATCCTGTGTGGAGACGGGACAGCGTTCCAGAAGGACAACCATCACTGCAGCCCTCCACTGATCTGGGCTTTATGGCAGAGTGGCTAGACAGAAGCCTCTCCTCAGTGCAAAACACATGAAAGCCTGCTTGGAATTTGCAAAAAAGCATCTGAAGGACAGACTATGAGGATCAAGATTCTCTGGTCTGATGAAACCAAGATTGAACTGTTTGGCCTCAATTCTAAACGTTATGTCTGGAGGAAACCAGGCACCCCTCATCACCTGCCAAATACCATCCCAACAATGAAGCATCGTGGTGGCAGCATCATACTGTGGGGGTGTTTTTCAGCAGCAGGGATTGGGAGACTGATCAGGGTTGAGAGAATGCTGACTGGAGCAAAGTACAGGGATATCTTCAATGAAAACCTGTTCCACAGCACTCAGGACCTCAGAATGGGCTGAAGGTTCACTCTCCAACATGACAATGGTCCTAAGCACACAGCCAAGACAATACAGGAGTGGCTAAGGGAAAACTCTGTGAATGTCCTAGAGTGGCCCAACCAGAGCCCTGACTTGAACCCTATTGAACATCTCTGGAGGGATCTGAAAATGGCTGTCCACCAACGGTCACCATCCAACCTGACTGAGTTTGAAAGGATTTGCAAGGAAGAATGGCAGAAAATCCCCCAATCCAGGTGTGCAAAGATTGTTGCGTCATACCCCAAAAGACTCGAGGCTGTAATTGCTGCCAAAAGTGCTTCAACAAAGTACTGAGTGAAGGGTCTGAATACTCATGCCAATGTGATATTTCAGTTTTTTTCTTTTTAATAAATTTACAAACATTTCAAAAATTCTGTTTTCATTTTGTGATTGTAGATTAATGAGAAAAAAATGAATTTCAACAACTATAGAATCAGGCTGCAGCAAAACACAATTGACAAAAGTGAAGAGGGTCTGAATACGTCCTGAATGCACTATGTAATACAGAACCTAGAACAGTTAGACTAGATTGGGCTAAAAGAGACCTAGATTCAAGCCACTGGATCATAATGCTCAGTGAGTAACTCTGGATCAGATACTTTCTCTCAGGCAGCTAACTCCCAAGACTGCAACAATGAGAAAATAACAAAGGTGTCCTTCTGTGAGCTATGTTGAGTTTTTTAAAAGGAAGACAAGAAAATAAATGGAATGAACAAACAAATAAGTAAAATTGATGTTTCAGACTTGGTTTGATATGAAAGATATATAATGTCATCAAACTCTGTAAGATTTGACATCAAGGTGCATACACCGTTAAATGAATAAAGTTCCACTTAGTTATTTTGTTCCGTAACTTTTAAGAGAATGATAAGAGCAATGCAAGTCTCATATATACTTGTCAACGGATATCGGCTTGGAATCTAGGAAATAAATTATTGTTTACATATGCAAAATGATTAGAGCTGCATTCATCATAAAACAAGCTAATAATAAATAGGCGGCTTAAGCTAACTATTTAATCTGCAGCTTAGAAAATCTTTCCGCAAATCATCTACAACTATTTTATACTATGTGTTTTTCTAGGATCCAATCTGGGTCAGTCACCCGGACCAGAGATTTTGTCTTCCGAGCTTTTGGGCTTGTGCTGGAGCCCATCTTCAGGGAGCCTCGCTCTCTAACAGAGTGTGTTCTTTAGAGTCTAGACCAGTGATGGCGAACCTTTTAGAGACCAAGTGCCCAAACTGCAACCCAAAACCCACATGCATTGTCGGGTGCCGGGTGGGTGTGGCCCATTGGGTGGGTGTGGCCCATTGGGTGAGCGTGGCTGTGGTGGTAACGGCAGACTGGGTGGGACTAAAAAGTTCAATCAATCAATTCCAACTTTGCAAGATCTTTTTTTTCCCCGCAAGAAGTTGACATTGACTGATTGATTGAACCTTTTTTTTCTTTTGCACACAGCGGCGGAGGCCTAAAGTGAAAAGGTTTTATAAAACCCAGCTGAAGGCTTGGGACTGGGGCGACGGCGCGCGTGCCCACCGAGAGGGCTCTGAGTGCCACCTCTGGCACCCGTGCCATAGGTTCGCCACCACTGGTCTAGACTTTCTGTATGTGGTATTTATATGGTGCTTGTTCTATGTGACTTTTTAGATTTGATTGGAGTGTTAATGACTGGCTATTAAGTGTTGGCTGTTGTTTGCGTGTGCTGCCAAGCCCTCACCTCCTAAGTACTTGATAAGCTGGTGGTTAATCAGCACTCCTATTGATTGACGAGGGGCCCCGTTTCCCAGGCTTCAATCACTTCTCTGGTTGCTTTTGTGCCTATTTGTCCAACAATCTTAGTAGCTGCCACACATAGAGCAGCCCAAAGCACAAACTCTGCTAGAGAGAAGTTCCCTGAAGATGGGCTCCAGCACAAGTCCAAAAGCTCAGAAGACAAAACCTCTGGGGTTCTGGGGACCGAACCAGATTGGATACTGCAACATTATCCTGGGGCACGTATCTATCAACCTTTATTCGGGACAGATTTTCTAGAACAATTTTGATTTCTAAAGTTTTAAAACTATAATTATAAAACATTCCTGCCCATCCCTAAAATTATGAAATACTTATCATTTTATTACAAAATACATCAAACAAGGAATAATCATATCTACCAAATTATATCTAGATTTCATTTCTAATGAAATATAATTAATTGGATGCTGGAATAGCACATCTAGAATTAAAGAATAATTGCCAACAGGAGTTCCTTGCCTGGGTGCTCCAAATGTTAAATCATGAAGCAAATAGCTCTAAGGTACTAATTTCTTTTCATTCCCAACAGTTTACAGTCTAATAATAGAACAAAGAATGAAATCTAGGAGAGTTTACCAGAACAGAAGATACTGGTATGTTCTCAGCAGTACTAAATTTATGGTGGGAACAATTGCTGTCAAAGTAAATGAAAAGTTCAGGAGATTATGGTAAGTAGAAAGGGCATGGTTTCTCATTTTATTGGTCTTGTAGTTATAATTCTAGAATGTTTTCCAAAGTGTCCAGCCACTAGTCAGATTCCTTTTTCTCCCCTTCATTTATATATCACTAAAACCTTGTGCCAGATAATTTGTAACCATCTTAGGGCATGCTGTCAGGACCCAGTACTCCCCAGGAAATGAAATTTGGAGATTTTATTGCTACTTCAGCACTGCTGGGTTACTGCTGTTTAGCACCAGTGCCATACTTATGTGATTCCTCATTTTCGACATTCCCTAACAGCTTTCCATAAGACAATGGGGAACCTGGAAAAAAACAATATCATTGCCAAGTCTCCTAGGCACCTTTCCACTAGCAAAGTCTTTGCATTGGGGAAGCCTGCAGGAAGAAAGTCAATGGAAAAAAATGGTCCAGGCTGTCAACAGAAAGAGAACACCGTCTGAAGGCAAATAGTGCACAAGAGTTTTTGGGGCAATTGGGGAATTGTGCAAGTCAGCCTTTTTAAGTGGCAGAAATGGTGCTAGGGCTGAAGTTGAGGCGCAGCCTTGGAGCTACCACTGTTAGCCTAGGTCAGGGGTGGGGAACCTTGCTTTTTTATGACTTGTGGACTTCAACTCCCAGAATTCCTGAGCCATCCATGCTGGCTCGGGAATTCTGGCAGTTGAAGTCCACAAGTCATAAAAGAGCCAAGGTTCCCCATCCCTGGCCTAGATGGAGGTAGATAGATTGGGGCAGGAGATTGAAGTAAGAGAAGGCACGCTGCCAAGTAATCGAGTTTAGATCAGATGACAGCAGGGGTGCTGTAACACTCCTAATTTCAGTCAGGAGTTGTAACTCCCTTAATTCATTGCCATCACAATTTTGAATGGCCACTGATTGGTCATTATGCAAGAATTACCTGTATTGGTTTCAATTCAACTTGTCTTAGAAATTGATTAATAATCAGGGAGGAGTGATCTGCCATCAGAGTCAAGTTAGGAATTTCCCAAAATTTTAACATGCTGAGCCCAGAATGTTGAGTATTATTGGGTTATGATCAGAGCAAGAAACACTACCCTTGTTTTCAATCACCTCTGCTTTGAATAATGTCAACAGATACTAAAATCAGGTTAATATGTATCATTTTGACATTATTTTTATTCAATTAACAGGCTTTCTCAGAAGAAAAGTATTTTTCTTTCCAGAAATGTTTCATTCCTATCACCACCTCAAAGTGAAGCCCCAAAATCCAAACATTAAAATCCTTCATTGAGAGGCCTGCCTTTATTTCAAACCAAATAGTAATTTTAATTTATTTTTTATTCTACGCCATTTTCTTTTTCAGTTTTGCATTCCCATAATGCTATGATATCTTATCTGTTGGTACTGCTAGGAAAAGGCCAATCAATGAAAAATCAGCGCAAACAAGTTTGAAGTAGCATTATTATATTTTGAATGGACAACCTGGATAACAATTGCTTGAGCTATAGATTACAATATTTGAAATCAATATTATTGTAGGTCAGTGGTGGCAAACCTATGGCATGCGTGCCAGAGGCGGCACTCAGAGCCCTCTCTGTGGGGATGCGTGCCGTCACCCCAGCCCCGCCTCCCCCATGGCCCCCTCCTCACCAGCAGCCGCCCCTGAGGAGAGTTGCCCCCGGTGCGGCTTGCGCAGAGCAGCACAGCCATGGACATGGCAGCCGGGCAGCGGGGACAAGACTCCGCCCTCATGCCCTGTTGCATGCAGATGTTGCTGTGGGGCGTAGGCAGAGGGTGTGGCTGCCATGGCGCTGCTGGGCCACCTGGGCGATCTGCTGCGGTGAGCTGTGGAGGTGGTGGGGGCCCTGTGAGCGGGCGGGGTGGGGGCAGAGCAGGGGGCGGGGCGGTTTTGGGGCACTTGGTCTCTAAAAGGTTCGCCATCACTGTTGTAGGTGATTAAATCCACAAAGGAAAAAAAACCCCGAGCACTTTCCCCTGTTTTTGAATGAAAATTTAGTGGGGTACTTTTACTGAAGGGATAAAAGTATGTTTCTATATAAAGATAATTCCATTAGAATAGAGAGGAAGCCTGGATGAAATCCCACAATCCTCACTGTTTCTCATCAAAGCTGCCTCCCATTCAAACTCAATTTATTCAAATTTTCTCCTAACTCTCCATAATGCCCTTCCTCCTTCTGTATCGTTTACAATTTCTGCTCAACTGTTTCTTCATTTGCTTCCTTTCTAATCCTCTTTGGGGTTTTTTTCAACTTTATTTTCCCACATTTGCTGCCAACTGTAGCTCATTTAGAAAACAAAACACAGTGCTGTTTTATCAGTAGACGAAGCTATGGCTGTTGAGTTTCAGTGTTTTATCACTCTCAACTGACAAAAAATAAAGCTGTAAGGCTTTGTTTTAGTGCTGTTATTACAAAGATACCCAAGAACTTATAAAACAAAACAAAGTAAAAATATAAAACACATCACAGTATAATAAATAATATAATTAAAACAACAATTTTGAAAAGTTGCCACAGCCCTGCGTATTTCAAAGTAGTCTTTGAGGTACTATGCAAAGTATAATGTTGCCATCAATACGATAAAAGTAGTATATCCTAACTCTGTGCTTTGAATTCCCTTTTAGGCTTTCACAACTCCAAAAGAAAACAACTATTCTTAAACAAGTTCTTTTTAAAAAAAATACTGAGAATTATTTAATATTGAGGAGTAATAGCACATAAATTATAACTGATTTTGAAAAAACTTTAACAATATAATTTTCATGTTGATTTAGTACACCATTATTCTTTCAGAAGCTATTTGATAAAATTCTCAAGGTCCAAAAAAGTATGGAATTATTAGTGTACAAACAAAATAAGAAACTTCATTCACAACAGTATTTAATAAGATTTGGGGTGATTTCCAATTAAATAAATTGGCTGCTTGAGCAAGAACTTTAACTTACTATTTACAATTTCCTTTATCTTAAAGAATATACAGCAAGGATGAATTATACAAAAATATGAACCAAAGGGCTAACAATTCATATACAGATTCTGTAATATTTTTTTTAAATAAATGTAGGAGTTGAAGGCTAATAACAACTCATGATTTAAGTTCACCAGAGAAACATTGTTTTCTGAAGAAGTACTTCATTTCCAAACACGAACATCTAACACTAATATCAACAGTAACACTAAGTGAATAACTGCCAAATGTTATTTTCAACATAAACCAATTAATCCTGTTTGGACTGGATGTTTGCTCTTTATTTACCCCTATTTATCATAGACCCTATTGACTCACTAATATAAAGAGAAATACTTCTATTAAACTACATACTCCATTAAACATTCATCTGGTGGTACTATTTCACTCTTATACTATTTCTGCCACTAACAATGTCCCCATAGTATTTCCTGCTACCTGTCTATTTATTCTAATAACAACCCCAAAAATCAGTGACAGTGAAAAGCAAGCACAGTGAAAAACTGTTACCTTCTGCAATCTTTTAAAGAGCTTTGCTTCATTAATATATCAATTCTGTTTCCAAATAAACAAACGCAGGTAGTTAAAACAAAAAAGCAGGTAATACCACTTACCCTCATTGAAGTTTCTCCTCCATGGGGTTGCTGAAGCCTGAAAACCTGAGCCACCATATGTTCTGTAGATGGGTGCAACAAGATGCGACGAGATGCCAATCCTACCATGACATACCTGCCCATTGGCGACAAGCTCACAGAAATGGCATTGGGACCTAGGCATGAAACAAAACATAATATAAACATCTTCATTATGGAATCTTCCTTCCTTCCTTTTCATTTTCCTTATATATAGACTGCAGCAAACTTATTCACAGCTATTAATCGCTAAAAACAAATACTTTGCTTATAATCATCTTAGTCAACTAACAGCAGTAGCCAAAGTTTAAGATTTAGTTAAACAAATACATCATAGGAATCACATGGTATATAATTCCTATTTCACCATTCTGTTGCTACCAAATCAATCTACAGTTGGGATTACTTTTTCCTTGCAATTATTACATATATCAGTTAGATTTCAAGAAAAAAAAGTACTTTCTAAGAGACTGTTAAAGGACTTGATAGCTTCCCCAAATCTTTGACACATAATCTCTTACCAAATCGCTTTGTGTACAGCATTTCACCCAAGTTGTGCGGCGCAAGGGAATAGACTGCGAGTATCCCCTCATCAGGAAATCCCCGCTGACTGCTAGGAATGAAAGCTGCTAAAAGCTGCCCATCTGCAGAAATATCACAGCTGGCATCATTGTATATCTTGCAGTTTTGAACAAGCACATTCACAGATGCTGCACAGGAGGGAAAAAGAGAAGAGTCTAAAATTTAATTCAGAAGAACAGCAAAATCTTGAATTATTTATATTTTTTCCTGTATCACTAAATTAATTCTAATAGTTTATTTGTTATCTATATAAATGTATTAGCCAGTAATGCAGAATTCAGATGAATAAAACCCTTTTTCCTTAAGATGGCAATTGAATATATATATATTCCCAATTATTATTTTATTTTTTTATTAATCTATTATTTTTTAACTTTGATATTTGTACTGTTCATTCTTTAAATTTCCAAGAAAAGAAGGAGTAGCTTAGAATTAAGATGACTTTTTCACTGCTACAACAATGCTTGGTTTTTATGAATGGGAATATCCACCAGCTGACCGTAAATTCTAGGATATGAGCACCTGAAGATACCTGCAACAAATGCTATAGAAGTCAACAAATCCTCATTTTGAAGACTTGGGACTTTAACATAATAAATCATAGCTAGTAACAAAACATATTCATGAACATGAACCTTATATAATATTAAAACAGTTTTTCTCCCATCATAGTGCTAAAGAGAAGAGTTGGAGAAATTTCACCAATTCTGTAAGAAAATTCCAGCACTCACATTTGTCCTTTTGTTATTTGGAACAAAGTCTAGTTGCTTTGAAAGCAATCCCATATGTTCAATTTCGGGTTAACAATCCAGATATCCCTGTTTTAGGTGATGTCTGAAGGTAGCTCGCCACCCAACTTACGGGACCTTAATTTTTCATAACATGGCTCCACTATTCACTGATAAATTCATATGTCATGTTGAGTCAAGATATTTAACCATGGTTATCAAGTAAGCCATACTAGTCCGATTTATAAATAAAGCTGAATCATAGTTGATGGGTTTAAATGTTGTGCTAAGTCAATATCCTCAAATCAGGAGTTTATATCTGTGCCCCTACCCGCTGTTTTCTTAGCACCCTGTTTTTAATTTTCCTGTTTAACAGTCTTGCTTTATTTGGCTCCTTGGATTCCTAGTCAAAATTCTTTGTTTCCTAAAGTTTTCTTCTTCCCACTGTTTGGTTTTCACTACTGTCTTTTCTGTACCTTACTTCTGCTTTTCTTTTCTTCCCTATCTTTTCCTTAGCTACGCTTTTTACCTCATAGACCAGTACACAAATTTACTGGTGACGTCTCCTTTATCAGAAATCTATCCTATTGGCCTCTTAATTTCTGCTTCTTAAAGTAATTCTATACAGATAGTTCTTGACTTATAAGCGGTCATTTAATGATCATTCAAACGTATGACAGACTTTTAAAAAGCTACTTATAACCTGTCTTCGAAGTTATGGCTGCAGAACTCCCACTGGCAGTTGTGATTCGACTATTGTAAAAACAGTTGTAAAATTTATTTATTTATTTATTTATTTTATTAAATTTATATCCCGCCCTTCTCCTTGCGGACTCAGGGCGGCTAACAATCGATTAAAAATACACAGATAACAATTACAGGATTAAAATTAATTAAAAGGAAATATTTAACTATGATCTAATTAAAATATAATTAAAACCCCCTCTAAAAATTTCCCTAGGCCAGTCCTGCAAGCTGGAATAACCATGTCTTAAGGGCGCGGCGGAAGGAAGGGAGATCAGGGATCACCCTGATCTCTGGGGGTAGTTCATTCC
>NW_015386867.1:48464-75461 GCF_001527695.2 Protobothrops mucrosquamatus | reverse complement strand
CAATTACAGGATTAAAATTAATTAAAAGGAAATATTTAACTATGATCTAATTAAAATATAATTAAAACCCCCTCTAAAAATTTCCCTAGGCCAGTCCTGCAAGCTGGAATAACCATGTCTTAAGGGCGCGGCGGAAGGAAGGGAGATCAGGGATCACCCTGATCTCTGGGGGTAGTTCATTCCAGAGGGTGGGAGCTCCAGTCATGTGGTATCTCAAATTTCAACCACAGCGTTATGACCAAAATTCTTGACTCCATTGTGTTTGTAACTACCTATATCAGCTCAGTTTGTAACTACCTATATCAGCTCAGTTTCCCTACTATGTCCTCACCACACCTATCAATCCTATATCAGTATATGACTTTGTCTCAATGAAACTGGTTTCTCATTGTACTCACAATCTATCTTCAAGTACTCTGTCCTGCCTATTTAATTTTTCTTAACATTCACTATCTTTGCTGTTACTTACACAGCACTATATTATAGACTTCATTTTCAAGTGAATGACCAGGGATCTTCAAATACTTGTTCTAGCTAGGTAAATTAAGACTATGAATTATTACCAGCAGTTCTCCCTTACCAATAGTAATTGGGACCAGAAACTCCTGCGCTAAGTGGTCATAAGCATGATCCAATGTAACCACACCAACTTCCAACAGCAGTTCAGGCAATCCCAGTTGCCATCATAGGGCAAATCACACACAGTCCCAGGATCCCAGACTCATGTGTTTTATGATCTTCTGTCCATTATCTTTGCTTGTTGGAAACTGACAATAAAGGTTGCAAGTGATCCCAGGATGTTGCAACCTTGTAATTGTGGGCTGGTCACCTAGAGCCAAATCATGATCACATGACTGCAAGGAGAATGCAATGGCCATAACTATGTGGACCCATTGTAAGTATCCGTCGCTTAGCACCATCATAACTTCAAATGTCACTGAACAAGTAGATGTTAAATGGTGACTACTTGTATAATATCTGCTAACATGAGCATTTCTGAGAATGAAGAATTTTCAACAATAGGAAAAGTGCTACAACAGCACCACTATTCAGTTCTAATTCTCTTTTATCAAACACTTATGCACAATACTGAAGGTCTAGAACTGTCAATGAAAAACACACTTAGTACCTTGCATTCCTTAGCTAACACAGAAATGAACAATAGCAATACTGATTATTCTTAACAACTCACTTTTTTAATTGGTGGTTTATAGTTATGCACCTCATTCCCTGTTGAGCAGCATGCAAAAGGAGCATTTACAAAATCACTATTATTATTAAATTTTAACCTATGTTAATATGGTGACAAGAGGTTTGACTACCTGTCAAATGATGGTTGTGTACTACTATTGACACATTTTTACCTCAAACATCCAATATAATTTATTTATAGCCATATGTAATATGATCCTCATCAAATCTATAGTCTGGAGAAGCAGGCAATGCAGACAGCAAATATTATAAGACTTTGGATCAAAGCCATGTTAAATTTATGCATATTTACTTAAATGCAGTTTAAATGCAATTACAATCAAATCCAGATTCTACAACTAGTAATGATCTTCCCACCATGCACAATTTTTTGAACAACCTGAAAACCTTTCTAGAACCAACATCTCTTGTATTTATTTTGTCTCATACAAGTAAGCAGAAAGTATCCAAGTGACTGTTCTGAATTAAGCCAGTAAGAAACTCTTTTTGGAGGGGATCATGTGCTACCCCACCAAAACTTTAGCATAATTACACTTGTCTTGAACAGTTATCACTTTACTATATCAATGGTCTTTCCAGAGCGTTGTGCTATGGTTTAAATATTGCTGACCATCTGCATAGATTTTCTTGCTCAATTCATTTTCAAGCAGTTCTGTTACATGTGTTTGCTACTTTAGATATTATGCATATTATTCCAGAATTTGCTTCTTAGGACAACAGACTGAACAAGATCAACAGAATAACAGAGTTGAAAGGGATCTTGGAGGTCTTCTAGTTCAACCCCCTGCTTAGGCAGGAAGCCCTATGGTTTCAAACAAATGGTTGTCCAATCTCTTCTTAAAAACTTCCAGTGATGGAGCATTCACAACTTCTGGAGGCAAGTTGTTCCACTGATTAATTGTTCTAACTGTCAGAAAATTGCTGATCAGCTTGGAAGATCTGTTTACATTTATTTTGATTTAAAGAGAAAGAAATGCCCATGGTTTTCTCTTCAGAATCTAACTAGCTGATATGGAAACAGGCTAGACTGGATAGATCTTTGGACTCATCCACCTTAATGGGACCAGTCAAAAAGGTCTTAAAAGCACAGAAATCTGGGGAGCAGGAGTTCTGGCTTTCAAGTCCAATGCTTGCTTGCTTCCCCTACCTTTTCTCTATTCCCTAGCCTAAATTGACTGTTGGATGATTATACAACGTATCATTGGATCAAACAGAGGATTCAATTAGTTCATTTTTCTACTTTCCAAAATGACCAAGTAAATATGTAAAAAACAAGTCTATTAAAATTGTATTCAGAAATATTCAATATCATAAATATTTAATTTAACCATTGGAACTAATATCAGTTGGTACCACTTTTATGAAGCCCACTACAAAAGCCAATCTTACTGTCTTTTATTTTTCACTCTACTGCCATGCTAGATATTGTGAAACCATTCTGGAAAACCAGATATTTAAGGAATTCTAAGCATTTCAGGAGCTTAGAAAGCAGGGTTTTTGTTGTTGTTGTTGTTTAAAAGAAAGCCTGGTTAATTAACTCCTAAATGAGGGAGGAGGAGGTGGTGCAGTGGTTAGAATGCAGTATTACAGGCTAACTCTGCTCACATTGCCAGGAGTTCAAATCCTTCGATCCTGACTGGCTCAAGGTTAACTCAGCCTCCCATCCTTCCAAGGTTGATAAAATAAAGATCCAGACTGACTCTGTAAACCACTTAGAGAGGGCTGTAAAGCACAGTAAAATGGTATATAAATCTAAGTGCTATTGCTATACTGTACTCGACTCCTAAAACTAAAACTAACCATGTATAGAAAAAGAAAGCAGAAACACTATGGCATTTCCCCTATGAATAAATTAAGCTTTCAGAAATTTTCAGCATCTGTAATCTTTGAGGATATGTGAATCGGGAAAGATGAAGGTTTTGTATTACTAATCTCCTAGTTTACTATTTGACTCCGGTATTAATTATGGTTTCTTTTTAAAAAGTGTCCCCTAGTAATAAAAAAAAATAAGATTATCCATAAATAACAAATGGTTATCTTTTTAATAGAATTTTGTAATTATGTTTAAACGATTATGATTATCCAATAATGTATATATATATTTGGGAAGCAGCATGTTAAACTCCCAAACCTGATTTAATAAATCAAATTATACACATACTATATATGATTTAGGTAAATAACTTATAGCATCTGAAATAGGACATCACTGAATACTTGCAAACAAGCCACATTTTTAAGTCAATTCTCAGTCATTATATATATTTCTTTAGCTATTAGCCCAGAATTTTTTGCTTGTATTCTAAAATGGTCAGATAATATTACCAGTTTTCATATTTGTCCATTAGTCAAAACTTCTCTTATAAACTTTTATTTGTATTTTATTGTTCTTTCTGTTGTTTTTCAGAATCATGTATGTGAGATGAGTGGCTATATAAAATAATGAATGAATGAGTGAGTGAGCACTGTCCTGTCTGGAAATAATATTGACAACTTTCAGGAGCGTATAGAATATATTGAAGACAGTTTGATTCAATATTTAAGGCTAGTTTATCCATATCTTTTTTAAGGAAGATTCTTAAACATTATTTTATTTCTATTTATACTTTTTATTTTAGTAGTCTTATAGTGGCTTCATTACTATAGGTTTCATCTTGAGCTAGATAAAATGCCTTGGATCACACATTTCACTTGTTTTCCAGGCACAGCAGAAAATATTTTCTTTTTTCCTATGTAAGTCAGCAACATCTGATACAGCAGGGATCCCCAACCTGTGGGCCCCGGCCCGGTGGCCACTGGCCCATGTGAGTAGCTCGGCAGTGCACGCACATGTGCACGCACTCACCCCCCCTCGTCCATCATTGCCACGAGTGTTACGTCGCGCAGACATTGCTAAGCCACACCCTTGTTAAGTGAGTTTTGTCCCATTTTACAACCTTTCTTACCACAGTGAATTACTGCAGTTAATTTAGTTAACATAGTTAAGTGAATCTGACTACTCCATTGACTTTATCAGACAGTTGCAAAGGTGATCACATGACCCCAGGACACTCCAATCATCATAAATACATGCCAGCTGCCAAGCGTCGGAATTTTGATCACATGACTGTGGTGATGCTGTAATGGTCTTAAGTGTGACAAATGGTCATAAGTCACTTTTTCCGTGCCGTTGTAACTTCTAATGGTCACTAAACAAATGGTTGTAAGTCGAGGACTACCTGCAGTAAGTTTTATAACCAGGAGTACTTTATTTAATTGCTTACTTAACTAATATAAGGTATTTTGTATTATCTCCCTGAAAGAAAGCTGGGATAAAGAAAAGGAACTATATTTCCAAAGAGTTCATTTACTAGTTATATCTGCAAGTGATAATGAGAAATTGGGTAAGGATGATATTGTTATCTTCACTATCACTTGATTTGAACATTAGTGCATTCAAAATATAATTTCTAGTGTGCAACTCAGTCCAAAAAACTGAAAACCGTAATTTGACCTTAGATCTTTTAATTTGCATTAACCTCTATATTCTTCTTCCTAGTTCTGTAACATAGTTAGGTGAAATACAGAGATTAATGTATTGCCCAAATATTTTGGGTAAATAGGCTGTTGTCAAGGATAGATATGACAAGCAATTCCTAATTCAGTTTATAAGATTTGTGGTACATATGACAAACAATTCCTAATTTACAAGATCTGTGGATATTTTAATACAAATAATTGTGGGAGAAGGGATGGTAGAACCTGGAGGTGGAGCAAAAAGGGGGATCAACTTAAAGAGTCCCTACATAGCCACACTAAAAGTAAGTTCAACTCCCCCTTGTGTGCCACTGACCCTAATTTAAATCTCAGGTGCCAACCATTAGTTGAGAAGATTCCTGTGTGTAGGCTTTTAGCAATGAATCAGTTTAATTGAACCTTCATATGTAGATCTGAGATCTCTCTCTCTCTCTCTCTCTCTCTCTCTCTCTCACACACACACACACACACACACACACACACACACACACACACACACACACTGTTTTAGTCTTTGCAAAGATCTCCTTCAGAACAAATAATTAAATTGGTCATTTTCAGGAAATCTGCAAACTCAAATAAATATTATAACATTTCTCCATTGTGGTTTCTAGTGCAGTAAATATTAAAAGATATAACCCATACATAAAACAAAATTCTTTGGGGTCCTCAATTATTTTTAAGAATGTAAAGGATTAAATTACAGATAAAAGATTGGAATATTGGAAGCTGAATTTATTTATTTTTTATTTATATATATATAAATATAATATATATTTATATATAAATAAATAAATTCAGCTTCAACATATCTGTTATCTTTTGAGGAATAACAAACTTCTCCTTTTGTGAATATCCCTAGTTCTTTTTAACTACAGAGGTTAGTAGTTCTGTCTCCAACTTACCATTGCTTATTTCTGGTAAATCAAATTTAGTGAAATCCCACCACTGAAGCCGATATGTGGTGTTCGCAATATTGCTGGCCACAGCAGACTGTCCATCTCCAATTACAGCCCCTAGGGACAAAAAGAGAACGGAACAGTGAATGAAACTTTCAAATTCAAAGGAATGACATCCAAAACACACTAACAATTTCACAATTCAGAAGTCAAGGTCCAACGACTAATTTTATTGGTTCTTACAAAAAAAAAAACCCTCATGAAATTATAAAGAAAGAAAAAAAGTATATTAAATGGTATCAAACTGTTGGATCAACAGAGGTTTTTCCAGCCAAAATGATTTTAATATGCTCACGTTTTTAATTTTAAAATATATACACCATTTTATTCTTGTAAAGGAAATATTTAAGTAAATATGTCAATTTAGAATATTAGAGTAAGAATAGTAACAAGCAACGACATAGATGTTAAACAATGAATCATCAGTGATATTCTGATGATTCTACATGGAGGGAAGTGTGTAGTGGGGTGCCCCAAGGCTCTGTTCTGGGCCCAGTGCTCTTCAACTTCTTCATCAACGATTTGGATGAGGGGATAGATGGGGAACTCATCAAATTTGCAGACGACACTAAGCTGGCAGGAATAGCCAACACTCCAGAAGACAGGCTTAAGATACAGAAGGATCTGGATAGACTTGAACACTGGGCACTATCTAACAAAATGAAATTCAATGGTGAAAAAAGCAAGGTTCTACATTTAGGCAAGAAAAACCAATTGCACAGTTGGCACCTTGCTCAATAGTAGTAACTGTGAGAGGGACCTCGGAGTCCTAGTGGACAATCACCTAAATATGAGCCAGCAGTGTGCTGCAGCTGCCAAAAAGGCCAACACAGTGCTAGGCTGCATTAACAGAGGGATAGAATCAAGATCACGTGAAGTGTTAATACCACTTTACAATGCCTTGGTAAGGCCACACTTGNGCTCCAACACTGGAAGTTTTTAAGAAGAGACTGGACAGCCATTTGTCCGAAATGGTATAGGGTTTCCTGCCTGAGCAGGGGGTTGGACTAGATGACCTTCAAGGTCCCTTCCAACTTTACTATTATTATTATTATTATTATTATTATTATTATTATTATTATTATTGTTGTTGTTGTTGTTGTTGTTGTTGTTGTTGTTATTATTATTATTATTCAAGGAATTACGGCACCTGGATTTAAAGATAATAATAAAAAACGTGTAATAAATAGCACACATTAACCCTATTCAAAATAACCCTACAGGTGCAAGAGAAGGAATTTAGATGTGGAAAAAGAATTGATCAATCTAGAACCAGCCTCAACTCAAAGCAACAAATCACATGTCCGCCATCCACAGCTACACTTTTTGCAAAGAAAGAAGACTGCTACACTGTAGAAATGTTTACTGCAGATATGAAACCCACAAGGAGGATCAATATCAGGATGGAACTGCTCAGTATGGTCCTTCTCTCATATTTTTTTCAGGGCACAACAAGCACTTCTAAGCAGAGCCAATGTGCCAAAATCTTAGGACAGGGGTCTTCAAACTTGGCACGCTGGCTGAGGAATTCTGGGAGTTGAAGTCCACAAGTCATAAAAGGGCCAAGTTTGAAGACCCCTGTCCTAGGACCATAGCTCCCTAATGTTTGTTCCTTTGGGTGAAGATAATCTACGTTATTTCAAATCCATTATACCATAAAATTTGAAGGTAATTTCGCTACAATGATTCCTAATGTTTTCTAACGATTTAGTACTTCTTGCATTAGAAGAATGAATATTGTAATGGAAAAAAACAACTAATCGATATGTTGTAATGACTCTGAAGTTAAGGACATGAAAGCTATCTCATTCAGTCATATGTTTGTCTGAATCACTAGGTCCTCGTGGCATCTGTCCAAGAGTTATTGAAGAACTCAAATGTGAAATTACTGCTCTCTTAGCAAAAATATGCAGCTTGTCCCTCAAATCAGACTACTTGCTAGAGGATTGGAAAGTGGCCATTGTAGCATGAATTTTAAAAAGGGATCCAAAGTTAAACTGAGAAATGATAGTCCTAGTGCTTTAATCTCTATTTAAAAAAATACCTAAGCACACAGAGCAAAAGTCGAATAAAAATCAGTATCAAGATGAAGAAGTGATCCTGTCTCACCAAGCTGCTAGATTCTTTTTAGCGCAAACAGGCATGTGTATGGAGCTGACCCTGTTGATAGTACAGTATATATTTGGATTTTTGGCAAACATTTGACAAAATTCTTCATCAAAAGTTCTTGTGTAAACTTAAGCAGTCATGGAATAAGATCTGTCATTTTATAAACTGATAACTGGTAAAGGGAAGAGTAGGAATAATGGACATTTTTTTCACATGGCCCTGGGGAGGCTACAACGGACGTAAGTGTGAAAAAAGGTAATGTCACTTTTTTCAGTGATGTTGTAACTTCAAACGGTCACTAAATGAATGACTGTAAATCAAAGATTAGCTGTAATTATAGTTATTAAGCTCCATCCAGTTGCATTTAACAAAATGTCACACCATGGTACATTACTCATCTAAGTCAAGATTTATTATGTATCATCAAATAAGTATGTTACGGTAAAGCACACTTAGTGGCAGATGGATTCGAAGTTAACGTTTTATCTCACTTTAAATAAATTGAGAAATTAAAAGCCAGCATAGCACCTTGTGCCNAACAAGAAAGTAAATTGATGTATGTAGCAGCTTACTAAGCAATGGCTACATCAGTAAAGGGCTAGACATGCAAATCCAGCTCTTTCAGGAACCAGTCCTAGCAATCGTTTGACAAATAGTTTGAGAGACCTCTGTAGCTTCTATTGCCTGGAAGACTGAAAGGTGATGAAAGCAGCTATTCAATAGCCTGGTGCTTGCTACCGCTGCAGGAAAGACATCACAACCTCTCTCCAAAGGTTTTTAGATTTCGACATGCTGAAGGGCAATTGAAATGCAGTAAACGTGGGTTTGACTGGCAACTTTCCTGCATCTGTCTATCACTGGATAATAGAACAGTGGGTGATGACAGAAATGAAGGTAATTTCTTTTTACAGCTCACCCCCTCCATCCTGCTCCAAACACCCCCCCCCCATCAATATATGACAGAAGAGTGAAGGGGTGAAAACAATCTTTCAGCCCAAAAATTGGGCTATATTCTCCTACCACTGGAAGTTAAAGGATGTTTTCCTATAATTTAAATGCCTCTAAATATTAATCATTCAAAAATTGTCTCTAAACATAATTAAACATTTATATGAATTAGGTCACTTTAACACTGGCATATATACTGGAATGTGCCACTACAAGAGTGAAGTGATCACGATGCAGGAAGCTCTAGTTCTTGTGTAATCAAACCTTCCACACTTTGACTTCTGTTCAGGATTCTGTTAGTTTAACAGATCCATTTTTGTTCTCCGCTACAAGTCTGCCACAATAAAAAAAATGAAGCAGACAAAAGAGAATTATTTCTTTTGTTAACTTGCCCTCCAATTTTCAATGACAATTTACTATTGCTGTATTATGCAACAATAGGAACTGTAAGAGTTACAATACGCAATATGAATATGAGATGGGCAGTATATGAATCACTAGGTGTGTAGATTTGAGCTGCAATCTAGGATAATCTAAAACTATCATGGGTTCGTGGGCTTCACTATTTCTTCCAGTGCATCTGATGAACAGGAAAGGAGAAATGTTTATTTCCATTTTCAACTGACTGAAATTAACAGTATATGCAAGCCATACAATTGTAGTTAATCTTAAAACAGCATTTAGCAAACCTGTTACAAACTGTGGTTTACGAAGCTGGTTCATATGAATAAAGGATGGTGCTGTGCAACCTGCCTGTTAGATTGCAGGGGCAGACTCAAAATTCACATCCCAATGAAAGAGAATTAGCTCACTGTTGTGCACATGGATACAGAACCAAATTAAGTGAGATCCTCTCTCTGCTGGATATAAAAAGTTTTTTCTCATTGTAAGAGACTGGAACGAAAAGGCAGAGAAAGAAGAGAGAGACAGGCTGTGTAAAGTAGATGGCTCCCACAGTCCTCAGCAGTCTCTGATTAATGCTGATTAATGACAATTTACTGTTGTATCTACAGCAGGGGTCTTCAAACTTGGCCCTATTATGATTTGTGGACTTCAACTCCCAGAATTCCTCAGCCAGACATGATAGCTGAGGAATTCTGGGAGTTGAAGTCCACAAGTCTTAAAAGGGCCAAGTTGAAGACCCCTGAGCTAGCTGGTAGTGGTGCATATTAATAAATATGGATAAATTCATCATACATTTGTCAGCGCAAAGGAAAAGTGATTCAGCAAAGGAACAGCCACCAAAGAAATTAAAACTGGTATTTTTTCCCTTTTTTCCTACACTTTGTAATATTTTATTAGATTATAGAATAAAATACAAAAATACAAAAGCAAATAGTAGGACAGAGTGAGGAGGAAAAGGGGGGGAGGTGATGGGAAGAAGGGAAAAAGAACAGACTTCCTCTGTTGCAGTAGAACAGACATGTCAAACACAAGGCCCGGGGGCCAGATGCGGCCCGCGAAGTAGTTTCATGTGACCCACGAAGCCATCCTGGAAACAGTGAGGGAACGGCTCCCACTGCCTTGGCCCTGGCTGGCTGGGAGCCAATGTACAATTTTGTGGTGGCCATCTATGCTGAAACGCATTCAGTCTTAGCTCCACAAGGCCGTCTGGAAACAGCGAGGAACCAGCCCCTGCCGCGTCAGCCCCACCCTGTGGGTGCATGCTGGGGAGGTGTCACCCTTCGTGAGGAATGAAGAAATGCACCATGCCTTGGCGCTTGCTCTGGTCCCAACCCCTTTTGCCAGAGACCCTCAGATCTGTCCCATTCCTGCCCAGGCTCCCACAGGCACCCTTGACGCGAACGATGTAGAGCTGGCCATGCCCACCCAGTAGGCCACACCCACTCCATCCACACCCACCCAGTAGGCCGCACCCACCCTGGCCACACACACCCCCGAGGGCAACTGCAATGCTGATGCGGCCCTCAATGAAATTGAGTTTGACATCCATGCAGTAGAAGGAAGCATTAACATTGAACCTCAACTTTTTACTTTTCCATAATATTATAAACTAGCCATTTCTATAACAACAAATGAATCTAATCACTAAAACCCAAAATCCCCCCCTTTTTTTTAGTCATCAAGTTTTTGACACCTTGCTAAGTACTGGTGGTACTCAAATATTATCATGTCCTAAAAGTGGTACAATCTGTGAAAAGGTTGAAAAGCTCTGTCCTACCTAGAGGACATGTTATGGCAATAGGAACTGCCTTACCACTATCAAAACAAGAAGAAAGACAAGGGTGTGAACAGTGAGAAAGCTTCTTGAACAGGAGAGCTGGGATCTCCACCTATCAATTCTGTGGGCTTCATTATTTGCTATATATAGTAAAATATCCAAAATTGCCCTGAGTATAGGGCAAATAAACACTGCAGTATAATTAGGTTGGTTTTTTTTTTAAAAAAAGAAAAGCTTCAATTTTCCTCTGTGGCTAATAAATTTATCTTAATTTAACATTAAAACATCATATAAATGACAATTTTTACACTGGTAATTGGATTTTGCTGTATAAACCGTATTGAATTGCATTTCTTATGGGCTAGTCTCAAAGAAAAACATAATATGCATATGAAATGAAGATCTGATAGTACAGGCTGATAATCTATGTGTGCAGAAAGCATGGATTGCTTCAAAGCTCTTCTACAAGAATTAGTTCAGTTTTCTGATATGAGCTATTCTCCCTCCGCTTTCCTGCTGCTTAGGAAAATAGAGGATGACCAAAAAGAGTACGCATTTCTACCATTTTTTTTTTACTTTGACTTACACACAGCTTGTTGTACAGCAATGAATAAGAATGATCTCTAGCGTCTAAACCCAGACAAGGTTAGTCAATTGCAAAAACCTGCTGAGGTCTTTATGATTCACTCTGGTGCATTTGTGAAGTTATTTACAGTTGTCTTGTTCCATTAATTGTAACTCTTTGTATACACTATGTATCCATTCAAATTCAAGCATGCAATGGGAGTGAGGATTTGGTATAACCACTTAGTCATTCTTGACTGGAGGACGAAAGTCACATTTCGGTTTTCAACAGCATCCACCAGTCAACAATTAGAACACACTATAAAACAGTATTTTCCAATTATTCTTGTGCCATGTGTCACCAAATGCACCTTTCAATTACTATCATTTATCCATCTCTCATCTGTAGTGCAACTGACACAGATTTGTCTTTTTTTTATGAGCTTAAAGAACCTTATGACTGTATACATTCATGTGTGTTTGTGTATATATGTGGATAAATGCATGTGTGCCTTCAACTTATTACTGACTTCTGCCAACTTCCCAGACATTCCATGAAGTTTTCTTGGCATTTTCATTAATGATTTGCCACTGCCTTCTTCCTTGCCTGAGAGAGAATCACTGGGCCAAAGAAACCAAAAGGGAATTAGAACTCAGGGCTTCCCAGATTTTAGCCTGGAGCTTTAACCCAATACACCTAAGTCACTCTGCATATGCAATTAGTATATTTAGAGTGGTAGATGTTCTCTAGGATATCAATAGCAATTTCTATGAGTAAAGTTTTGTAAACAAAACATACTTGCAAATAGGGGGGGGGGGAATAAATACAAGTGTAATGTATTTATACAGCCATCCATCTAATGAAACATAACCAATAAAGGTATCAGAAAAGCACACCGACTACAATAAAAATCAAATGTCCATAGCAAGAGCCAGCTCTTCAAGATGTTCTGGAAGATGAGGAGGGAAGGTTCCTACTGGATCTCTAGGGGAAGGATGTATAACAGGGCAGGGGCAACAATGGAGAAAGCAGGCTTCTTAGGTCCTGCTGGATAACATTAAATGGAAGGGATCTGGAGTGAACTTGCTCTTTCTGGCTTCGTTGAATAGGCAAAATACACTCCGGGGAGAGGGCAAACCTGTCCCATACCATTTAGAGCTTCAAAGGTAATAACTTCTTGAATTCCCCTAGGGCAGGGGCGTCAAACTCACCGCGTCACTAGACATGTCTTGACTTTTTTCCCCTTGCCGGAGCTGGGGTGGGCGTGGCTTCCACGTTTGACACCCCTGTCCCAGGAAGAAAAAAAAAACCTGGAGGCCAATGTAGCTCAGGCAGCTCACACAGCTATGGTGTAAAATGGGTAATCTATAGAGCACCCAGAACTGTGTTCATCATTGCCTTCCAGATCAGTTGTGATTTCTGGATGGTCTTACGACAGCAACTCTGTGTAGAATGTTTTGCAGTAATCCAGCCAGGAAGTGACCAGGGTATGTAATCCAGCCAGCAGACCTCCTAGGCCAGGAATGGGCACCCCCAGATACAGTTGCTACCTGCTTTTTGAGCAGGAATTGCAAATCCAGGAGGACCCCCAAAGTTGCACATCAGCTCTGTCTGGGAAACTGCTATACTAGCACGTGTCAAAAATGACACTTCACCAGTGGTGGGATTCAAATATGTGAACAACTGGTTCTATGTGTGGATGCCGCTTCCGGAAGTCCATTCTGGGCCTGGGCAATAAAAAATTAGCTACCGGTTCTGCCAAAGTGGTGCGAACCGGCTGTATCCCACCACTGCACTTCACCATATTTAGGTAAGCCAAAAGTTCTTGCGTTTTCTTGTATGTATGCATGTATGTATGTATGTATGTATGTATGTATGTATGTATGTATGTATGTATGTATGCATACTCCAACTACAAAAACTGAATTTTCTTATATGGAAGTAGTATGCAAAATTGAGTACTGCTGGCATAATAAGTTATAAAACATATCAAAGAAAGGACTAACCATAAGATTCTATTCCTTAATGCCAGTGTCTGGCTACTTGCATCTTCATTGATGTTATAGAACGACTCCGCTCCGCTCCCCTTCCCCCCCCCCCCGATCTTTTAAAATCTGTCATATCTTTATTCAGAAATCTGTACTCACAAGGAGAACTGTAAATATTCATATTTTAGAATTTCCTGCATTTTCACTTCCCATCTAACCCCCTTCCTTCTGATTATTACTGTCATGGTTTCAATAGATAAAACTGTTTAAAAAAACTTCAAGGCAAGGATTTCTTCCTTAAAGAACATTTTATTTAGGAAACAAGATATCGGCACATATAAGGATGAACCCAAGGCTAAATTTTTCTCCCCCAGGCTACAAAGTTACAAGTTGCAATTCCCACCCAAAATTACTGTCATAAATCACATTCACCAATTGTTTCAAAACTCCGGCTCTCCTCCCAGCCCACCAAAATGTTATCAGCATTGACCTTGATTCTCACACACAGAAGTTGTCTTGGCTAACTGAAAACTACACTTCCCCCACCCTTCTTTCTTTAGCTAAAATCTCTATAAACTAATATGTGGCAACAAAGACAAAAACGAAAATGGCTTCAGTTGTTTGTCACAGCGTTGACATTTATATTAATACCACCTTTTCTTTACTCCCTTCTTTATGTTGATCACCTTCATAATTTTTGAACAATTCATAACATCCTGAATTGCCTTAACCAAGCCAAACCAATGGGGAATGGCTATTTTTTTTTTTAAAAAAAAGTCTTTGGAACCTTAATGCTAACTTTAATGTTCTACCTTGCATGTCTAATTCCTCTTACTCTCTGTGCATCAACCAGATTCATTTAATAAATTACTGTCTTCTTAAATAGATGCACAAGGTAAGAGCTCTTGAGAAGTGTGTTTAGACTCTAACACGATGTCACAGACATCAGAGCTGCTTTGCTGATGAACTCTTTAAGACAGAAAGCAAACTGTCACTTTCTGCAGAAAGACATAAAGCTACCAGCTATTTACTTAAATGCTATCAGGTTCATTTCACTATTTTTTTATCTTAACTATGCTAAAACACCTCAACAAAAAAGCTACTTTAATCTTTTCCTCAAGAAGAAAAAAAGAACTTTTTAATTCAAAACAGACAATAAAAACATGACAAATTAAAAATGGTCTTTGCTAAAGCCATAAAGAACTGCCTTTTGACAGTTGCAATTTTCTGTTAAAGTGGCTCAGCTCAATTGCTATTTACCTGATCTGACTTCATATTAATGCAAGCAGATATTAAAGCTAATCCTGTACTCATATGGGAACTAGAACTTCATTAATATAAATGAAGTCCTTGACAACCTAAATAAAAACCTTTCTATAAAGGCACCCACAATATAACAAAAGATGACAGTTCATGCCTATGAAGTGTACATCAAGAGCACACTCATAAACTCATTAAGGGTACCACCAATGATGATGACTTCCAAGCCAGCCACTGTGCCTAAGAGTAGTATTATTTTCCCTTCTTGAAACATATGAAGCTGAAGAACAAGGATTAAGGGAATAATTTATGATTCTTTCTTAAATCTGTTATGAAGGAGCTTAGGCAGGTCTCTCGCCAGGCTGTGAAAAGAGCCTAGTGAGAAATTCTCATGAAGAAGGAACAAATGAAAAAAAAAAAAGAATTAAATTTCCTAGGAACAGTACACTAGTAAAATCAGCGGGAATACATATAGGCATGAACAAAAGATTTGATGATCAGCAAGAAACAGAAAACATCTTGAATGAATCAATGCTAAAATAAAGCTGAATATTCAACAAGTATCAAAATTTGATACAAAGATACAATTTCCAAGTTGAAAAATTGCTGATGCTATCTTTGATATGCAGCTTAATGAGCAAGCAGGCAGGAAAATAGGTTGCATGAAAAGAATCCAGCAAGCCGCTGGGCTAAATAGAACAGAGCAAGTCCTCACATGAAGGAGAGGTACATAAAACTGTTTTCAAATGAACTACTACTGCCCAAGCATTCTTATACAACACTTATACAAAGTCTTCGAGAGAAACGGATACCCACAAAACTTCATCTGGAGATCTCTACATACAAACAACTCAAACATTCAAAGCAATATAACAACTACTACAAGAACAACAACCAGACAAATCACAATTCCCTATATACAGAATGTTTCAGAAATGACAGCAAGATTACTGCGCCAACATAACCTCCCAGTAGCCCACAGCCCTCTTTTCAAAGCCCTCTCTTTGACTTATGCAGTATACAGGTCCTCAATGGAGGGAGGTTGGTAGCAATTGTTTTTTCAGCAGTTCTAATTATCCGTTGAAGTTTGTGTCTGTTTTGTTTGGTTGTAGTGCCAAACCAGACAGTTATAGAGGTGCAGATGTCAGGCTCAATAATTCCTCTGCAGAACTGTATCAGCAGCTCCTTGGGCAATCTGAGCTTTCTGAGTTGACGCAGGAAGAACATTCTTTTTGTTGTGCTTTTTTGATGACACTTTTGATGTTAGGTGTCCATTTTAAGTCTTAAGATATTAGAGAACCTAGAAATTTGAAGGTCTCTACTGTTGATACTGTGTTGTCTAGTATTGTAAGAGGTGGTAGTATAGGAAGATTTCTCCTAAAATCTACTATTATTTCTACTGTTTTGAGTGTGTTTAGTTCAAGATTGTTCCAGCCGTACCACAAGGCTAGTTGTTCAACCTCCTGTCTGTGTGCAAATTTGTTGTTGTCTCAAATGAGACCAATCACTGTTGTATCATCTGCAAATTTCAGTACTTTAACAGAGGGATCTTGTGAGATGCAGTAATTGGTATAAAGAGAGACGTGGAGAGAGCAAACAGCCCTGGGGTGGCCCTGTGCTAATTGTACAGGTATCTGACATAATTTTGCCTAGCTTCACCTGTTGCTTCGTGTTGGTTAGAAAGCTCATGATCCATTTACAAGTGTGGTCAGGCACAGCTAGCTGATTTAATTTAGTTAGAATATCTGGAATAATGGTATTGAATGCCGAGCTGAAGTCTACAAAGAGGACCCTTGCATAGGTCTTTGGAGATTCAAGATGTTGTAGGAAGTAGTGCAGAGCTATATTAACAGCATCATCTGCCAATCTTTGCTCAGTAGGCGAATTGCAAGGGGTCTAAGAGCGGTGGGCCAGCACTAGCCTTTCAAAGTTTTTCATAACTACGGATGTCAGAGCAACTGGTCTGTAGTCATTCAGTTCCTTGATAAAAGGTTTCTTCAGCCCTGGGATGATAGTAGAGTGTTTGAAGAAGGAACATGGCACATCTCTAGTGATTTATTAAAGATGAGGATGAACATGGGGGCTAGTTGGTCAGCCCAGGCTTTCAAGCAAGGAGTTATCTTGTCTGGGCCTGGTGCTTTTCCAGGCTTTTGTCTGTGAAATAGACCTTGCACACCATTTTCTGTAATCATCAGAGGTGGGGGGCCCAAAGGGATGGGGTCAGTTGTAGGAGGCTTGGCTGTTGTTGGTGTATCTGAGATGGGGATTGTGGAGAAAGGTGACAGTGGTTTCCTCTCAAACCTACAGTAAAACACATTCAGGTCATCTGCCAGTTGTCGATTCCCTTCACCATGGAAAGGAGGTTTGCTATAAGCAGTAATATTTTTAAGAGTTTTACACATATTTGCTGGTTCATTTGTTGAGAACTGATTTCCTCGCTTTTCAGAGTAGCTTCTTTTTGCTGCTCTGATCTCCCTTCTTAATACATTTCTGGCTTGATTGTACAGCATTCTTTTTTAAAAAAAACACACAAGTTTTATTAATTTTCCAATTTTACAAAGCTCCAGGTGTTAAGGAAGCAACATGGTGATTGGGTAGTCCATAATCAAATAACAATCTCTTTCATGCATATATCAGGTTACATCATCAAAAATTTCCTCTCTATTTCCCTTGGTTATTGTATCACATTCAAATTAATACATTGCTAGTTATAGCTCAGTCGGTTAAGACATTTATCAATATATTTTAACTTATACGCCTTCATATCCTGTTTTGAATTTTACCTAATTTCAGTTACAGTATTCTAATTAGCTTAATATCCATAGTCTTTAGATTTTGGGTAACCCAAAGTTTCCTTAGTTCATTACAAAATAATTGTCATATCTAAAATACATTTATTATTTACTCAAATAGATTCTTACTTTATTTCACAAACATATTCTATTTGTCATCCTAATACCTCATCACTTACTAATAAGATAACCTTTATCGTCTCAATCCAACTTCTATATTATAATCCAAGACTATTATTCTAGTGAGTTTTTTTATTTCCCTTATAGATTTAGATCCTAAACATTAAGTCAATTAGTATCTTTTAAAATCTCCTTAGACCATTAAGTAAGATTTTAAACTCTTCCATTATAAGTCACATAAAAAAACCCATTTTTTAAAGTCTAACTCTAGCTTTCTTTTTGTGCCAAGCAGGCTTCCATAGCTGTGCCTCTAGCTCCGTGGTGACGAACTTATGGCACGCGTGCCATGGCTGGCACACAGAACCCTCTCTGTGGGCATGTGCCATTGCCCCAGTCCTAGGCTTTCAGCTGGGTTTTATAAAACCTTTTCGCTTTAGGCCTCCACCGCCGTGCCCCCCCAAAAAAGGTTCAATTTTTTTCAATCAATTTCAACTTCTCGTGGGAAAAAAAAAGATCTCGCAAAAGTTGGAATTGACTGACTGAACTTTTTGGTCCCACCCAGTCTGCCATTACCACTGCAGCCACGCCCACCCAATGGGCCACACCCACTCGGCACTCGACGATGCATACGTGGGTTTTGGGTTGCAGTTTGGGCACTCAGTCTCTAAAAGGTTCGCCATCACTGCTCTAGCTCCTCAGATGGATCTCCCTTCATTCCTACACATGTCGTTTGAATCAAGGGAGACCATCCAATTATCAGTTTTTCAGAGGAGCTGGCCCCTTCATAATCGTTAGACTGTTGGTCCAATAATTCAAGTCTCCATATTTGGCTCAATACATCTGTCGTCAGTTCAGTCTGATCCTCTTCTTCTTCCAGTTTCAGCTGGTTTAAGTAGAAAGTCACGTTCAGTGTTGTAGTTGTTGTTTGGTTGTCTGATTTTTCTGGGTTCTCAATATGCTGTACATGTAGGTCTTCAGCACCTTCCATCTTAGTGTTGCTTTCTTCAATTTCTGATGCTGTTAAAGTTGCAGGTTTTTTTTAATTAAGATCAAAGTTTGGGTATCAGGATTCTCAGTAGGTTGTAGCTGGTATTTTTTAAAGTCCACTTTAATATTCGTTCCTTCCTCTTCTGTTGCCTTTTGGATTGTAGGTTCGTCAATTGGAATCTGGGCTGCATTTTGTAGCTTTGAGGTGGCACCTTTATTTTTCAGTCTGGAATTCATTAGCTCGGTAGCCTCAATGATTTTTTCAAGTATCAATTTGTAGTTAAGTTGTGGGTAATGTTCTTCCATTTCTATGGTGTTTACAGATAGTCCTTTAGTGGAGGCTATTTTTAATAAAAGTCAATATGTCCACCTCCACAATAGAGAATTGTTTTCACCACCCAGCTGTTTCAAGTTCTTATCTTTTTTAACAGTGCCAAGGCCAAATCTTAGTCTCACAAGTCTCCCAGTCAAAAAGAAATTCACTTGCTGTACCAAATTTCGCCACGAGATGTCCCCAGTTACATGTAAAGTCTTTCCCAAACTCAGGTTAGGTTTTTATCCGGTTTAAAAAATATTCTTTTTTCCCCCAGCTTAACAGATAAATAAAGTAATAGGTCCCTGTAAGAAAAGGAATCTTTTGAGGTCCCAAATATCCAAAAATTACAAGTCCAATTGTTTAGTCGTTTAGTTTAGTTCTTCCCCCCCACCCATAATTTTATGTTCCCAGAGTAGACAGGAGCCGCCAAGTTAGAAAGGGGAAAAATTTTTCCAAAGGCTTTTACAGGAGAGTGGTTGGGATGCAAGAAAGGTAAGGTAAGGTTTCACCCAATTCCTCCGTGTTGCTTTCGTCGTGCTTGGTAGTGCTTTTGGCTTTTGGCTGGTACGGCTTAGTGATCGGCCATGTTAATGGCTGATCTTTTCTTCGTCGGTCCAAAGGAGCTGTCTTGGATCAAACAGAAGGGCTGTCACCCTTCCGCGATCTATCGAGGGTCCTCCTCAGCAGTGGTCGCCCCTCCAGGGCAACTTTTGACCCTTTCCAGGGTCTTCCGATGGAGGAAAACCGGGCAGCAGAGAAAGCGCTTTCCCTGCACTTCCGCTGGAGCCACGATCTGGAACCGGAAGCCAATTGTACAGAATTCTATATCCTTTTTGTAGGCTTCCTCTTTGGCACGACATAGCTGCTTGAATTTAGCTGTGAACCAAGTCTGGTTGTTACTGTATATTCCCAAGTTTCTGGTTGTTACTGTATATTCCCAAGTTTCTGGTTGGCACACATAGGTCTTCACATATAATGTTACAGTATCTATGAGTTCATCCAAGTCTGTATTTAATATGTTCTACATATTAAATACACAGACTTTTAAAGTCAGTTAATTTAAGTTTCATTCACAATTCTGTTCAATAGCACATTCATTACTGAAAAGATTTGAGCCATATTCCAATGGATTTTTATTATCCATCCTTGAAGGAAAAAACCTGTTTATGACCGACCTCTTTACAAGAGTTTTTAATTATTGTCTCATATTGATTTGGGTACTGTAAATATATATTTCAAAATAAAAGTATAGTCTTGGCTGAAACTCCTATTATTTTCTTCAGCTAGTGTGATTAAACTCATTCTCCGACGTAACATCTTTCATGTCTAACAAACTGTATTTTTAAAATAATTTAAACTCCAACTACATTTAGAGTTAAATGAAAAACACATGTTCCAAGATTCTAGCAATTTCATTTTTATGTTATAACTATGGATAATCCCAACAGAGCATTTGGCTTTTAGATTAAATGATGATCTAAGCAATTATCTTCTATTTGTCCTTCTGCCTATTTAATTATGATGTTCTTTAAGAGGCCTATTTGTAGCTCTTTTTGTTTTCTAATGTCATACAGATTTTCCTAATAGCAAATGCATTCTTTAATGGAAACAAAAGTTGGACTCTGAAGATAGAAAGACTATTGATATGCTTGCACTCTGATGTTGAAGAAAATTCCTGAGTATACTATAGGCAACCAAGAAAAGAAACAAAGGGATTATAGAACAAATCAGTCTAGGTTGCTCACTTAAGACATAAATGATCAGGTACAAATTATTATATTTTAAATACATTATGCACACACCTAGTATGTATGTAGTATGGGAAAAGACAGAAGAAATGAGAAGAAAAGGACAACTAGTAGCAAGGTGGGTATACTTAATTACATTAGTGATAACTGCATCATTGGGAGACCTGAAAAGTCAAGTCTTTGTAGATCATCTTGGAGACGGTCTATCCATGTGGTCATTAAGAGTTGACAGTGACCTGATAGCACATAACCAATCAATGCAGAAATTATAATTATAGAAGGTTTTTCCCCTTTAAATACTTTGTTAGCACCTTCTTTAGTATCTTATGAACACACACGCACACACACACAGCCCTATTATGATTCCCCCAATGCTTCATGTTTTGACATTTTAAAACCATTTTATCACAATATTATGATTCTGTTGTTGGTGCTTTTAATTTTTTGTGCTTTTAGCCGAGCAAGATATTATACTCTAATACTATTTTGTAAGTTTACATGCGATTAAAAAATAAGAGGGGAGGTTGTTCATCAAAGACACTTGGTGAAATAACTTACTCAACAGAACCAGGAATCTTCCACAGTATTACAACTGAAGATCCAAATTACTGTAGATATTATGGTAGTTAAGTTGCAAGCGTTCAAACTAGGAACTATCCAGGTTTTTATAAATCACTTCTAAATGTGCATGGTAATTACAAAATTGTTATGCAAACAATGCAAGATAACATGAATACGATGAAGTAAAACTTTAAGTTGGACACATCTGTCAGAAGGCTAAGACTTTCTAAATCATATATTGCAATAATTATTCTGCACAAATCTTCTGTTTTATCTCACATTTTTCAATGTTATTTTACTTTTAATTGCATTGATTTGAAAGGCCATTGATCCAATTTTGAGTTACATAACAATCAGATTATGTAAGGCTTTCTAGAATGGAACAATTACCTAAATTGGGATGACCTTACCGAAAGCAACAAGGATGTTTCAAGTGATAGAATTCAGCTGAAGAGAAACATTATGTATCTCAGTGTTTCTCAACTTGGCAACTTTAAAGTGTGTCGACTTCAACTCCCAGAATTCCCCAGCCGAGTCGAAGTCCACACATCTTACAGTTGCCAAACCTGAGAAACAGTGAAGTACATAGTATCTATTTTATATTTTTTGTTCTTTGAGATCGTGTTTCCATCTATTCCTTTCTTTAAATATCACCAAGATTATTTTGTATATTCTCGACAGAGAAAAGTTATAAATTGTGACTATGGGATTTTTGGTTTTCTGACTAACTGAAATTGTTTCAACAAGCAACTTGCGCAGTTAAAAAAAAATAATGCAGGAATGCAGACTAGAACCATGGTAATTTTATGAACCAACCTGCCCCCACTAAGGACTTTAAGACAAGTGTGATATTTTTTCCCCTTTCTGTTCAATCATGTCCAATTCTTGGACACTGTCCAGACAAAACCCTGCAGTTTTCTTGAATTTTTTTTTTCAGAAGTGGCTTGCTATTGCCTCTTTATTAGGGCTGAGAACCAATAGTTGGCCCAAGATCATCCAGCTGCTTTTGTGCCCAAGGCAGGACTAGATTTCATGGTCTTCCATTTTCTAGTCTGATGTCTTAAGCATTGTATCAAACTGGCTCTTGACCATTAATTATCAAACAGCAAATTTATCCCTTCCTAGTACTCTATTCTCTACATGAAAGAGACATGCTGTCACATAATACATTTTCTTATATCNGCTTCTGATGGATAAAGCTCAACATTTAAACTGATACCCAGTTAATAAGCCTGAACATAACACACAATTTCATTTACACAAAGCTAAAGGTTTAGTTTTAATATGCTTCCTGACCCAAAAGAATGCTATCAAGCTGCCCTGGCTGCATCATTATCTTGCATTACCTTGTCATTTGGTGATGATTAACTACTGAAGTTCAGTTTATATTTGGAGCTGAGAAGCCATAATCTAAAGTAATGATTTCATTTGCCCCCCTCCAAACCCCAACCCTTAAACTGTTATTCAATACGTTTGAATAGCACTTATTAAAAGTATTTCTAATCCATTGGAGATGGCTTCTCTTATTTCTTCACAAATATAAAACTGGTTCATCACCCAAATCGATCATTTTAAAAAAGGAACAGTAGGGCCAATTTTGAAAAACATAGGAACACTATGTCAACATTATTACAGAAAAATAGGTTGAGATTTGTTTTCCAAAGATTATTTCAAAAATGCCATCTAGATCAACGCAGCAGATAGTTTATATTACTTACAGAATCACACAACACCAGAATCAGAAAGAGGTTCATCCAGTCCAATGCCTATAGCAAAGCAAGAAATCCAGTATCCCTAATAAGTGCCATCCAGCCTCTGCTTAATAACATGTAATAAAGATTTCAGAAAGTCTAAGAAGCAATCTGGTCTAATGTCAAACAATTGGTTCTATTTCACAATTGCCCTTAATATTTACATAAACTCTTCTTTCTGTATTTGACCATTCCTCTGGAACAACAGTAAATAACTTTGATCTATATGTATAATGCAACTGCCTTCCAAATATCTGCGGAGAGTGACAGTATCATTTCTCAGCAGTTCATGATCCAAGTCAAACAAATCCAGCTCCAAATGTTCAGAAGGTCATCCTGAGGCCATGTTACTGTCTTGGACATGTTCCACTTCTCAATATCCTCCTTAAACATGGAGAAAGATATTGTCAAAGTGGGATGTGCCTGATCAGAATGAGTTTCCTTTAGGATTCCAAGCACAGGAGATTACCTTCTAAATGCCATGTGTACTACACACTCTCCAAATCAAAAAAAAAAAAAAAAAGAGGGCCTTAAAGGGGACTGTATGCAGGAAAGACATTATACGATTCAGGTCTGAAGAACAGCTTGGAATATGGTTTCCAAGGCAACTCAACCAGCATGTTAACATATTCACTTTCATCATTAAAGAAAAATGTGAAAGGTAATTGGGTTAATTACTGAAGCAAAAGCTAGCATACTGCCACTAATTGTCCATTTACCTAAGGTGTTTAAACACTAGCTCTAATTGCTATCAAGGTAGAATGATTTATAAGCCTTTTGTCTAAATGAGTAGCTTACATAAAAGGCAAGTAATTGTCTTTTTACCATTTTCAGAAAAGTTAAGTTTAAACCTAGTATTCCTAATAAATATTCCTAGCTGGTATTATATAATAGACAATGACGTCAATATTATACGTTGTGGTACCTGCCCTCAGTAACAGCCTCCCACCAAAAACCCTTCTCTATTGGCCTTTGCCATCACGTGTTAGCAGTAGAGTTGTTAGCAAAACCCTACAAAGGAAAATTTGGGAATAAGAATGGTATATGAGGTGCCTCAACTTTTGTGTTTGTATTTACTATAGCTGATTTTTAAGTTGTATTTTTGTTTTTATTGGTCTACATTGTTAGTCTCCCAGAATTATTTGGGTGATCCAGAACTGGTCCAGAATGTGGCAGTGCACACTGTTCTGGTTTCCCCACAGTTTGTCCATATTAGAACATTGGTGTGCAAGCTGCATTAGGTACACTTCAAGGTGATGGTTATCACTTTTAAGGCCCTAAATAGCATGGAGCCAATCAACTTATTTGTGGGAGCACCTCTCCCTAGGGATATCTAACCATCCCGCCAAGTCACATAGGATTTCCCCCCCCCCCAGGTCCCTTCCCTTAAATATTGTCATCCAGTGTAAGTTCTCCAAGGCAGATCAGTCTAGGACAGTGGTTCTCAACCTTTTTAATGCCGCGACCCCAACCGGTCGTAAGTCGAGGACTAAACTGGTCGTAAGTCGAGGACCAAACCGGTCGTAAGTCAAGGACTACCCAACCGGTCGTAAGTCGAGGACTTTCCCTGCCCGGGAGCGCCGCGCATGCGTGGTTCCGCCCCCTGCGCCGGCCGAGGCGTAGCTGGCAAGAGGCAGAGACGGAGCAGGCCGACCACCAGCTGGCCCAGCCCAAGGGAGGTAAGGCACCCGCCGGAAAAGGGGGAAAAAATGGCGGACAAAAAAAATGGCGGACAGCCTTGCTTGGCGACCCCCGTGAAATGGTCGATCGACCCCAAATGGGGTCCCGACCCACAGGTTGAGAACCACTGGTCTAGGAAACAAAGGCCTATTACTACTTTTTATTATTAAAACTGTAGTAACAAAATCTTGTAAGTGTAAATGTACTACTTTCTCCTCTCTCCTTTCATCTTTGTGTAAACTAGATAGGGCTTATCTGAAACATTTACTCACATTACATTATTGCTTGGGATTCAAATCCCTTTTATCCAACCACTGTCTTGGTAGAAGCTCTCTTTCTTGTCAGGCACGGACAATCAGATCCACATGTACAGAATTCAACCTAACAACTTTATTATGTTCTGCCTATAATACAGAAATCTCCCCTAGGAAGTGCATCTTGGGCTTCTGCCCTGTAGAACATCATTCCCCAGAGATCTGGGAGTCCCCCCCCCCCCGGCTTTTCAGAAGGTCTTAAAGAGCTGGTTCTTTCTAAAACTGTTGAGATAAAGTGAGGCTGGAATCTAGTAAGATGGTATGTGGATATATATGAGAGACTAATACCACAGGGTGCTATAAAATGTTTATAAAGTTTTTCTGATTATTGAAGGGGGTGTTTTCACTGTTTTGGTAACAATGCTGTATATGCAACTGCATTAATAAAATGCTTAAGATGAGTGGCCATATACAATCAAATCTTAGATGAGATTTACTAGTTTCAAATTCTAATGCAAACCATGGTTTCAAGATCAATACATTCCATATATGTACACTCAAGAAATCTATTCTGTCAGTTTTTCCCATAATGGTTAACTGTTAAACATCTTCATTTAATGAAATCAAATCTTAATGTGTAATATACTGTAGATCCCACATGAATATATTCACTCTTTGGATTAAAGACAGCTAAACCGGTTCATATATTATTTAGAGAGAGATATGTTCTAAAATTAACAAATCCACCTTTAGATTGCTATACATTACATTTGGATTGAAGAGATTTTCACAATGAGTTTCCACTATGAACATTAATGCTTTATGATGACTCTTGTAAAAGAATACCCAGGAAGTCACAAAATGACTTTTTCACAAGATGAGCACACAAATCATAATAGGACTTTTTAAAAGTGGTATACTCACTACTTTGCTACCATAAGTTAATGCCAGTGTCATAATAATTTAAAAGATGAAATCAAGAAAAAAGAAAAATAAATACATACTGTTACTTTAAAAATAAAGCAAAAATGCAAACATTCTAGAAATTCAAATATCAAAATAAGCTAAACAAAATATAATGAAAGTATAAAGTTGATCAGAACTAAATATAAAGTAATTGCTAAAATTACAAATTACTGAACAGACTATGGCTGCAACCTAAAACCAAGATTACTTTTTCCCTAAAAAAGACATTCAGAGCCCCAAAGGCCACCAATAGCAAGTCTTCTATACTTAGATATAAAACTGTGAAGAAGCCAAGTTCTTTAAGCAAGGTCTAACGTGATCATCTGGATCAATAGCCTTGTTATTTTGTTTCACAGCAATCTTTTCATGCTATAATTTCGTATTAAACTTTTAAAATATTCTTCTTTATGAGCATATATACTAAAGATAAAAGAAGTAACAAAAATGGCTACCTACAAAAGAAGTAACAGTATTCAGAATGGGGAGTAAAATCAGATGTAAACCAACAAAGCAGAACTGGAAAAGAATCTTCTGTGTTGCCTGGCAGCAAATTATCACCTCCCAGTGAGCTATTTCCACTTACCTCAGAATCCAACACAGAAAAGGAAAGGATGCATCTCACTAAAAGCTACAGGCCTCTCCTTCAGACAGCACTGGCTTACAAGTGCTTAGAACAGTGGTGGCGAACCTATGGCACGGATGCCAGAGGCGGCACTCGGAGCCCTCTCTGTGGGCACATGTGCCGTTGCCCCAGCCTCGCCTCCCCCCGCGACTCCCTCCTCTCCAGCAGCCCCCCTGAAGGAGACTCGCCCTCGAGCGTGGCCCACACAGAGCAGCGCAACCAAGGACATGGCAGTCAGGCAATGTAGACAAGACTCTGCCCTCACACCCCATCATACAGTTGATGCTGCAGGGCGCGGGAAGAGGGTGTGGCTGCCATAGCGCTGCTGGGCTGCCTGGGCGGCAGTGGGCCCTGGAGGCAGTGAGTGATCCTGTGGGTAGGCGGGGCGAGGGATGGGGGGGTTGAGCGGGGTGGGGCCAGTTTTTGGGCACTCGGTCTCTAAAAGTTTCGGCATCACTGGC
>NW_015386867.1:45433-48166 GCF_001527695.2 Protobothrops mucrosquamatus | reverse complement strand
GCTGCCATAGCGCTGCTGGGCTGCCTGGGCGGCAGTGGGCCCTGGAGGCAGTGAGTGATCCTGTGGGTAGGCGGGGCGAGGGATGGGGGGGTTGAGCGGGGTGGGGCCAGTTTTTGGGCACTCGGTCTCTAAAAGTTTCGGCATCACTGGCTTAGAATCTCAAAGACTTGTTGCCATGCCTAATGAAATTCTAATGATCCACAAAGGTGTCTTCCTCTTTAAATATGATACAGGAAGTTATAAAATGGGGGGGGAGACATTTCTCTAGCAAAAGACTTAAGGTAGAACTAAAGTATTTGTAAGAGTTGGGAGGGAAGAATCTATCAGTGATTATCTCCTGCCTACAAAATGATAATGGGTATCCTACTTCTGACTTCAAATATACACGCACACAGACACAGTTGCTATGATAACTGGTAGTTTACTGTTTACAAGAAGACACAAACAAGAAGTGCGAATCAAAACAGAATCTCTAAAAATAGTTGGCATGAATGGTTGCTTTTGGTAAAAGCATACAGAAGAATAGTCCAAGTCCAGTTCATGATTCTGAAAGTCAAATCAGGGTTGTCAGCCAATCCAGAGGTTACAATTTCACAAGCAGAGTCCAAACAGACATCATGCAAGACTCAGGGACCAGAGTTGCTCCCGAGGGATCAGAGGTCAGATTTTCCCCTTAAATCAGGATATAGTCAGCTGTTTCTAATCAAGAGATTTATTTGCTTGCTTGGCAAGGAGCCTCAGACCCTCCCTACTCTCCTCTCCTTTCTAGCTGCTGGGGGGGAGGGGCAGCTGGGAAATCTTACATGATCATCACCTGACTTTTCCAAATGCTCAGGTGGTGCCTATGTTCTTTATATCTCCTGAGGCTGAACATTCCACAGGTCATGCGGGAGCAACTTCTTCACAGTCAGTCATTGTCTGATTCCTAGATTGTGACAATGGATAACTATCCTATCTCTTTGTGGAATCAAACTAGCATATACAGGTAATCCCTGAGTTATGAGCATTCTTAGCGCCCATTCAAAGTTACGCGATAAGTACCACCCAGTGTTTACGAGCAAGACCCGAAATTACAAATGTTGCAGCACCACAGAAGTTCTTCACCCTTATGAATGACTGTAGAGGTTCTGCAACATTCACCTATTCCGCCTCCCTTCCTGCCGCGCAAAGATCTGTCTCCTCTCTGCCACAGTTTCTTTGTCTTTGAGGGAGAGGAGAGTCGATGGAAGCTCTTGGGAGCCATAATACTGCGTGAGTTCAGGCACCCATTCTTTTTTGCAGAGAATGGATGCCTGAACTCTTGCGAGATTATGGACCCCAAAACTTTCATTATCGCCGTGAAAAGTGTTTGTGGTGCCTGTCTCCTGCTCCCCCCAACTCCTTTCCATCGCCACTGGAACACTTTATGCCCAGACGGAGACCTGACGGAGACTGGAAGCTTTATCTGCGTGCAAATCGCTCTGTTTCCAAGTGCCCCATTTGCAAGCAGACAAAGCTTTCAGTCTCTGTCAGTTCTCCATCTAGGCTTCCAAACACTTTTCACCCAGAGGGAGACTGGAGGCTTCATCTGCTTGCAAATGGGGCATTTGGAAACAGAGCGAATCACTCCTTTTCCAAGTGCCCCATTTGCACACAGATGAAGCTTCCAGTCTCCATCAGGTCTCTGTCTGGACAAAAAGTGTTCCGGTGGTGGCGCAAAGGAGTTTGGGGGGTGAGGAGCAGGAGACAGGCATCGCAAACACTTTTCGTGCCCAGGAACTTCCACCAACTCTCCTCTCCCTCAGAGGCAAAGAAACAATGGCAGAGATTTTTGCAAGGTAAGTGAGTCAGGCACGGCAGGAAGGGAGAGGGAAGCATGAGGTATCTTAGTGGGTCGGAGAGGCCTTGGGGGCCTGTTTCATCACATGGCCTTCCCCAACCTGAGATACTTCATGTGCGCTTAACAAATTGCGCATTCAATTAGTGAATGCATGGGCGAAAGCAGGGAGTGATCTTGTTCAAGGTATGAGATTCACTCCTACAAATCTTTGAGTGATGAATGGAATGGGCAGGCTCCTGTACTCTGAACTTAGATTTTAGTACTTGAAAAGACAGACAACAGGAGCTAAGTCTAATTTTCAAAATGTTCCAGAACAATTTAAATGTCTAAGGAATAATGCAGATTATCCAATGCTTTTAAATACTAAAAATATTAAAATAAATGGAATCTGAAAGGGCTTTATCACGATTTTTCCAAATAAGACATCTTTTTTTCTTTGTTCAAGAACACAAGACTTGCAAAATATGAAGTCTTAATGCCAAAGAGATTGTGAAGTCAATAGTTTCTAGCCATCGCTGGTGTCTATTGAAGACTTAATAATATCATATTTTGCGTTCATATATAATAATTACATTTGAGACGATTATTACTGTTCTAAATCTTTCCCAGATCTAATTTGGTACATGTATATTCACATAATTCATATCAACTACATATTCTTCTATTCTTCAACTTAAAATAGATTTTCTCAACTTTTTAGTTTAATGCAATACACAAAATGTAATACATAGACATACTTGAACATAGTGCTTTCAAAATCCAAGGGCATAAAAACTATTAAATCATATTCACATCTGGTATTGAACAAAGGTCAACTTATGATCCTCAAATCACCTCTTAAAAAATCTGTCATAAGAAAATTTAATTTCCAGGCAGGGTCCTATTTTATCTGCCTCCTTCCCACTCACTTAAAC
>NW_015386867.1:40527-45158 GCF_001527695.2 Protobothrops mucrosquamatus | reverse complement strand
TAATTGAATTAAAGGAACCTGGAACAAAGTAATCATTAGCTTGTCAGAATGTTATTTTTAAAAAGGAAGGAAGGAACAGGACCACTTAGAAATTGAGGCTTTAAAATATCTGCCCATCCTCTTTTTAGATTCCATTCTAGAAATCCATCATTGTACCTTCTTTCATAGTATATACAAAAAAATGTATCCGTGTGGATTAATCACTCACGTTGAAATATATTCTAGTTTGAACAGACAATACGACCACTGCAGAGTTTGGTTTTCATATTATGCCTAATTCAATTATTTCAGTATTACTGTCACAACTAGGGAATATATAATACTTACCTGCCAAAACTCTATTGACAGAGGAGTGAGTGGCCAACCCAGGCTGTCCACGTTCATGGAAAATCCCAGCGTAAGGCAAATACTCAGGCAACAAGAAGCGTCTAAAAAGAAGAGAAAAACACTGCTAAAAATGCTGTGAACCTGATAAAGACCTGAGTAATAGACAATTTCATGCATGCATTATTAGTTATATAGCTCTTACCTTGGGACAAAGCGTCCAAGGGATGGTGCAGACATACGGGCATTCCGAGGAGCTCGGTGTCTTGACCTGTCTCCATTGTCCCTTCAGTGGGGGGAAAAATAATAATTAATTTTTCACAGCAAGGTCAGATTTAGGATTCTTTCCCCTAAACTAATCACAGTAAATACTGAAGTAAAACAACTTCCTTATAACTTAATTAACTATTATGGTAGGTTGTCTTTTCACCTTTCTAATCTTCCTCAAAGGTTTAGGACACAACATAATAAAAACACTAACACAATATTATATTAAACATTATGTGAAATGCTACTTTGCTCCGTATCATTTTTATACAGTAGCCAGAATTTACTGAAATTACAGAAGGAAACAAAAATGTAAACATTCTCTCTCAATTAAATTCATCAGAATCTGAGGTAGTAGTTTGTACAAACCAGCAAGTCTACATTGGCAGCAAAAGTACACAGATCTACAGAGAAAAACAGGCTGTTCTTCATTCTTCATACTCTTTTTCTCTTCAGATTATTAGGTACCAGATCAATAGTATACATTTTAAGACCTCCTGCAAGCAGGATATCTGAAGCATGCCTCATGCAGTTTTACATGAATTATATAATCCTTTATCATTTTGCAACTTTTCACTTCCTTTGCTCAGAGGGAGAAAGAGATAAAAGCATTAAAAAGTTCAAAAATACAATTTAAAAATAAACTGCCGTATAGAATAAAAAATACAACTAAAATAATTTAATTATTCGCAAGCTTTGCAGAGTTTATAAGACCTTGCAAAGAAAAAGATACGACATTTAAGAACAAAATAAAACATGAATTAATGGGTGTGATAGAAGGATGGTTTACAAGAATATAAAAATATGGAGAGGTATACAGAATGGTGTTTGTATAAACTAAATTTGGTTAGGATTTTTTTCTTCGATTTCCTACCTTTAATTTCTTTATATTACTTTAAAAAAATTTGCTTTATATATAGTTTACTTCAAAAAGTAATAGCATGGTAGGTATCTAGGTGCATCAAGATGCACACTTGAAAGCACAAAGAAGCTAGGCCAAACCTTCAATATTAGATTATTTTAATAGCACTACTTTATTTCAATGTTTATTATTAGTTATTTATTCTTCCATAGTTAACATTTGCAGCAGAGATTCACATTTCTCTCTGACACTGGAAACTAGATTTTTTAAAATTATAAAATGCTTAGTTAAGTCACTGTTGATGCTTTGAGCTAAAAATAAATGATCCTAATAATAATGGAAAAGGTAGCTATTGCAAAAAATAGAAGACCTTCCATTATACTGATTTCCCTTAATCACACATACTTTAATGCCTAGTTAAGTCAAAAGCTAATTTTCAAGAGAGCAGAACTATAAACAGTTCTTGTATGTTTCTGTATTTCAGAGATCTAAAGCACAGATCTAAAGCAAGAATAAGGCAACTGGAAATTTAAAAAAAATTATAAACACAACAGTTTTGATGCAAACAGTCTTTCCCCTTTACATCAACTAACATTCTGCATTAGTAATTTCTGGTTAAGATTCACATGCAACTATGGAAATCCTATCTCTATTACCTCATCTCATTTTTCAAATTATTTCTACAACAGCTGCAAAATGAAGTTTGTCTTTGTTCTCAGGAGAATTTGCTGTAGGGTAGAATGGACTGATCCAGCAATCTATTTATGCTTACCAGTAGCATAGTTGTTCTAAGATATGAGAAAATCTCACCCAAAGAATTTGGTGTGGCTATATTACCAAAGCAAGGTCACTGCACTCTGTTCAAAAATAAAACTCAGAAATCTTTTTAGTATGTGAAGATGGATGGATAGTGGTTTCTCCTTTCTTGATAGAATAGAGCAAGACAATGAAGAAAGTTATGTCTGCACTGTAAAGAAAATAACTTTGCTAGGTTTGAAGTTTTCAAAACAAACCTTCAACTATATTAAGATTAAAATAATAATTTTAATTCTTACAGCATTCCAGGGAGCATATTTCAAAGTAAATGTATCATAAACTTCCAACCTATTGGTGAGAACTGTATTATGTGTAAAGTTAAGGAATTGTGTACTTTTTATTTCTTAGATCAGGAGTCAGCAAACTTTGGTATGGTCTACTAGCTAAAAATGAATGGACAGGTGGCTGATTGCCAGGCCCAAGCTTCAGCTAAGCTGCTGGGGCAAGTGGCAGGGCTGAAGGGGAGGACTGTACAGTTTTAGAACAGTCTAGTTAGAGTCAACTCATGAGGCAAAATTCCTCAGCATCTTTTCACTGCTGCCTTCTCTGGTATCCTTCCTTTCAAAGCCATTGGTAGTATTGTGTGGAAAACTAAAATGTTCAGATGGAATTGTTAAAGCAATCTAAGCCTTACAACTCAGAAAATCAACATAAGAAATATATTGGTTCCTTCAAGAGCCAGGATAATTGGCAGATTTTTAAAATATGCTTTATTTTTACATTGCTTTTGTAAGTATCTATAGGATAAAAATATTCCAGACCCCATAAAGAAAAAAGGGTCATTTAGAATTTAAGCTCATTTTTCATTTCAGTACTTTAAAAACTTAAAATACTAAGACAAGAAAAATGACTGATAGATGACAGCTTATTGAAAGTTTAATAGTTCAAAGCTATTCTCGTAGAGAATACAAAAATATGCATCTTGATAGAGTGGTGATGGTAGTAGAGTTGTGCAAATACAATTTCCTTAATTCTTAATCATCCCATTAATTGATTATTTTTTTTAAAGAACGGCTAACCTCAAATATCTATTATAAACTACTAGTTAACAGTCTGACTGGGCAAATGTGAGTAGATAACTGGGTCACTATCTTCAATACAAATGAGTTGATGGACATATAAAATACTAAGAAATTGTTATTAGGTTCCCTCTGTACGCAAGGATGAATATGTTATTTATTCCATAACCCAATAAATATAACTGCTGTAGATATGGATCAAATCATCACAAAAATTAAATGGCATTAACAATAAGGGAGAGACAGTTAAAGAAAAAAAGAACACCAAATGCTTTTCTTAAAATCATGTCTTAAAATAACGCTATTCAAATCAGCTAGCAAAAAAACCCTTCCATTAAAATGGAACAACTTTAATATTTTGAAGAATTCCATTAGCACTAAAAAATGTATTCTTACTTGATTATCATAAAAAGGGAGAAATGTGCTGAATGTTTTAAAAAGCATTCAAACTACACAAAAGCATTCTTTTGCATGTATTAAACTATAGACACAGTCTCCCAAGGGATGTAGCAATAATAAAATAAAGTCAGCTTTGAAAACTTCTCACAGGATACAGGTACTCCTCATCTTACAACCTTTGAACAATGATTCAAAGTTATGACAACCTTGGAAAAAGTGATCTACAATCTGTACTTGCACTTAAGACCATCCTGGCAGTCACATGATCACAATTCAGGCACTTGATAATTGGCTCATATTTAGGGCAGGCTGAAGCACCCGGTGGTCATGGGATCATGATTTGCAACCCTTTTTGACAATTTCCAGCAAAAACCACCCACTGGGAAAGCTGGATTCAGTTATCAACCATGTGTTTTGCTAACTGCCAGAAAAGTCATTGTAAAATCAGGTCTGACTCCACCTTCGGACACAACAATGTATAATGGAAATTCAATTCCAATTGTGGATTTAAGTTGAGGGTTAGCTGTATTTAAAGAAGAATAAAAAGAATTCTCTCAAGACTGGAAGATGTGGAGAGACCTGGTCTACAGAAATTATTTATTATTATTATTATTTATTGAATTTATATACCGCCCTATCTCCCTTACGGGACTCAGGGCGATGAACAGGCGATAATAAAAACCACAATAAATATACACAAATTTCTGTTCTAAAATCAAATTAAATAACAGGCCTGCTCTAAAAATACCCCATACAAAACCCCCACTAAAACATAATCAAACTACGCCAGGCCGGCCGCACGGAATAGATGGGCCTTCAGGGCTCGGCAAAAAAGGCGCAGGTCCGCAACTGTACGTAGGTCGGGGGGTAGGTCATTCCAGAGGGCAGGAGCTGCCACAGAGAAGGCTCTCCCCCTGGGGGTCGCCAGCCGGCATTGTCTGGCC
>NW_015386867.1:37777-40357 GCF_001527695.2 Protobothrops mucrosquamatus | reverse complement strand
CCGCACGGAATAGATGGGCCTTCAGGGCTCGGCAAAAAAGGCGCAGGTCCGCAACTGTACGTAGGTCGGGGGGTAGGTCATTCCAGAGGGCAGGAGCTGCCACAGAGAAGGCTCTCCCCCTGGGGGTCGCCAGCCGGCATTGTCTGGCCGACGGCACCCTAAGGAGGCCCTCTCTGTGGGAGCGGACTGGTCGAAGGGAAGTGTTTGGTAGGAGGCGGTCTTGCAAATACCTAGGTCCATTGCCACGGAGCGCTTTAAAGGTTGTTACTAACACCTTGAAGCGCACCCGGAAGGCCACATGCAGCCAGTGCAGCTCGCGCAGGAGAGGTGTTACATGGGAGTATCTAGAGGCCCCCAGGATCCCCCGCGCGGCCGCATTCTGAACTAGCTGGAGCCTCCAGGTGCACCTCAAGGGGAGCCCCATGTAGAGAGCGTTGCAATAGTCCAGGCGGGAAACAACGAGGGCTTGAGTGACCGTGCGTAGAGCCAAGAGTCAGACATGACTGAATGGATAACATTATCATCATCAAAAAGGATTCTACTACAAAGAATGCTCTTCACAAGATCAAAAACCTCACCTGATCATTTACTACACATTGCACTAGAACCCTGCTAAATGCTAATGATGAACTAATAATTGACAATCAATTCCAAAGAATTATATCACAAATCTCTAATTCTGTCCTATAAACTAAGTAAGTCTTCAATGACACATTTTTTTAAAAACTGCCAATCCAACATTTAATGATTGCATATTAACAATTGCGACAGGCCATTAAAAAGAAATGACCATTCACAATTTCAGGAGAACACTAGACCAATAGACATTTAAATAAGTTGGGATATTAATAGCTAACATATTAAAGCAGTACCAGTACAAGAATGAAATGTTATTAAGGCTATTCATATAAAGTCTACCATTTTAATATTGGAGATGAACATGGTTATTAGCTATACAAATAACCCTCACTTAGCAACCGCAATTGGAATCAGCAGTTCCATCAGCAGAGTTGTGGTGACTTATGTAAGTTCCATTTGCAGCTATTAAGCAACTCGCCATGGGTCGTTATGTGCAACATCATGTGTCCACAACTTGTGACCTGGCAGCTTGCTCATTGATTTTGCTTGTCAGAAGCTAGTTGTGAAAGTTGCAAATTATGATCATGTGAATGTGCACCAGTTGCCAAGGTCTCAAATTGCAATAATATCACTGCAGGGATACTGCAATGGCTGCAACTTTGAGGATCCATCGTAAGTCTAATTTTTTCAGCACTGTTGTAAATTTAATTGAATGAGCAGTCAGTAAGTGACAACTACCTGTATCTCTTATTCCTTCTTGTTCACAGGTTTGATTTATTTTAAATCAGAGGGATAAGTAAGTTGCTGCTATCTAAGATAGCTATATTATAAATTCCATGTTCCAAAACTTTGGCCATGCTGACAGAAACGAAGAAAAGCTGGTATCCGGAACAGAGGCATTATCTATGCTCCATTGTTCTGTGTCCTAGTTATAACAGAACAGCAGTGGAGCAGCTTATTCTAACATCTGTTGATTTAAAAATAATTCAGCTTCCCATAAGTCAAATTTATCTTAAATACAGAGATGTTAACGTTGACGGTTTTAATAGGTGTATGTAACATGTTATTACTGACATTATTTTAATTGTTGATTGGGAGCTGCCCAGAGTTCAATATTGCACAGCTACACACGTTTTAAATAACAAAAATGCATTTATTGTAGAAATTCTATCTTCATGCATATGCTATCTTCTTTTCATTTTAAGACTTTACATTTAGAACTAGAAGGCAACAGTCAGGATACCTCAGATGTGTTTCTGAAGCTTAAGTTCTCTTAACTGGAAACTTTAATCTGCTATAGGAGCAAGAGCTGAAGTTTGAAGATCAGCCATTCAATTTCCCAAATAAATAGCAGGTGATACATTCACAAAAGAAGTAGAGCAAGATATCAGATGACCAAAGCAAGAACTGAGTAACTTCTTCATAATTTAACTGCTAAAATATATTAGCATTCTTCTGCTTTAAAATTAACTGTATTTAACATTTAAAATTTCATGGGGGTGAGTAGGATAGCCTTTTACTGATTCTCCCCAAACATCTCATTTTTTTTAAAAAAAAAAATGATTCTTTCGTTTATTACTCTGCTTCTATGGATATATTCATTTTATTCCAAGACAGAGCTGCACAAAATAAATGGGCAGCCTAGACTAACATACTACATATCATTAAATGTAATCAAAAGAAAAGTGGATTAAGAAAAAATATTTTAAAATAGGATACATGATAAGCAGAGCTATTGCTTTTAATAACTAGGAATCAAGTTATGAAGGATCTGATTCCAACAGTCCTAACAGTATCCCCTCTATGGTAGCCTAAATCTCTTGCATGACAATAAAAAATGAAATTGTCTTATATATCTCAAATAAACAATAATCTCCAAGCACTTTTTCTATGAAGAATAGAGCTTGTATTAAATCCAGATGGTTCCTAAGTGTAGAATATGTTGTATGTCTTGAATGAATCTTTTCTTTCTTCCTGCCCTGCTCCACTATAATTGTCTAA
>NW_015386867.1:33766-37171 GCF_001527695.2 Protobothrops mucrosquamatus | reverse complement strand
CATAAAAACTTATGACACCAAAGCAGTTAGCCTTATTCCAATATATCTACCATTGCCAACTAATTCCCCAAATGTGTGGAGGAAGGATGTGGATCGTATGTCTGGTGGGAGGGCATTCCACAGGAGAAGAGATGTGAGAACTATAAGTAGACATTCTCTATACAGAGAGCTCTCAACTTACGACTCTTCATTTAGTGACCGTTCAAAGTTACAAAGACACTGAAAAAAGTGAGTTAATGCTAATCCTTGTACTTACACTTACAATTGTAGTGTTCCTGTGGTCACCTGATCAAAATTTGGGTGCTTGGCAACTAGCATGTATTTATGAGAGTTGCAGCATCTCAGGGTCATTTAATTGCCATCTGTGACCTTCCTGGCCAGGTTCTAACAAAGTCAATGGGGAAAGCCCTTAATGATCAGATGTTCATTTAACAGCTGCAGTGATTCTTTTAATAACTGCAGCAAAAAAAAAAAGTAAAATAAGGCATGACTAACTTAGCGAATACTTTGCTTAATGATAGAAGTTCCAATCCAATTGTGGTCCTAAGTCCAAGTCTTCCTGTAGACACTCTATTTGGAATAGATGATCTTGAAGACAAGCAAGCCCCAAACAAATTAGGATGTTAAAGGTCATCCACAGCATCTTGAATTGCACCCAGAAACAACCCAGCAACCCACACAGATCCTGTAATAGAACGTCCTAATGAGCATGAAGGCTATTGCATTTTGTGTTAGATTTACTTTCTGGGTGATTTTCAAGAGCAGACTCTTGGTAAAGCACATTGCAGTTGTTTATTTGTGAGGTTACAAGGCTTAAAGTGACTATAACTAGCACCTTCTTTCTTATGAAGATGTATACCAGACGAAGCTTCTACTCCAAAAGCATTGCTGAACTGTACACCAGCTTTTTCTGAGTGCAATCCTATCCAAAAGCAAAAGTTGGTACTGTCCCAGAGCCATTGGTTTCAGATTCACAGTTCAACTGTGAACTATATATATTCTCTGTTAATAATGTGGTTTTCTTTAACATGACTGTGGTTATGTGGTTCAGTTAAATGCCCTCAGGCACCACTGTGTTATTATTGTGTTGTTTCTGATTGCTACTTTTGTTGGTTTTTATTCCTATGTTTGCTATCCAGAACTGCAGCTGGCTTTATAAAAATCAATATAACAAAAAGCAAATCTGAGCATCCTCTCTTAGAACCTATGTAAGACTTCTAGCTATTTCTCTCTCTTCTACAGTTCCTTCCTTCCTTATCCCTTTCTTCTCCTTCAAGTACTTCCCCTTTTACTCTCAGTTTGTAATAGTTAGGGTGCTTGCTTCCATTTTTAGCACTCTATGTCTTAGGAGTCTTCTTGCTTCATCACATTGGCATTTAAATATTAAATTCTACAGTCTCTACCTTCTCCATATTGTAGTCATTCTTCATTTGCCTAGTTTCCATCTCTCCCCACTCTCCCCCCGCCAGCCACCTTTCCCTTTCCAGTTTCTCAATCTCTTGCTTTTCAGTTCCATGCTCCCTTTCCAATCCTCCCACTCTTATTCAACTGCAATCCTCTGCATTCTTAACCCTGGCTGCTCTTTCTTTTCTGCTCCATTTTGTTTCTTAACTTCCATTTAATCTATGACAATTTCTCTCTCCCCCATTCTTCTCTTATTCTTCCCACATGAATATAAGTAGCTCAGCTCTCTATTCCAATCTTCATTTGTTCTCTCTTTCAAAACCAGCAATCACAGCTGTCCAGCTTCTCTCCAACTACTTTCCTGATCTCAGAAATGTCCCTCTGTGCATTTTTTCCTCCAATGCACTTATTCTCTGATCTCAAGCTTCTTCTTGAGTTCCACTCCCTAATTCCCTCCCTCTGATTAACAATCTTTTCTTCTGATATCTTTGTCTCTAGACTGGTCTCATCCACATCTCTCATTTTGCTCACAGGACCAGACCCCAATTCCTCATTGGGGTGTTGTTGTTGTTTTTGGTCATCCTTTTCCTTTTCCCTAAACAACTTTTTGGAGTCTGATGATAGCCACTCAGAGCGTCTGCTTTTTCTTCAAGTCTGCAGGTTTACCTTTCAGTGTTTTTGTGGTGGCTTCTGAAATGCGGTCTACAGAGTTCACTCATTCACTACTCCAGTGATGGCGAACCTCGCCCCCACCCCGCCTGCCCGCAGGGCCATTCACTGCCCCCAGGGCCCACCGCAGATCGCCCAGGCAGCCCAGCAGCACCATGGCGGCCACGCCCTCTGCCCGCACCCTGCAGCATCAACTGTGCGGGATGGGGCGTGAGGGCAGAGTCTTGTCTATGCTGCTTGGCTGCCATGTCCTTGGCTGTGCTGCTCCATGTGGGTCACGCTCGGGGGCGACTCTCCTCCAGGGGGGCTGCTGGTGAGAAGGGGGTCGTGGGGGGAGGTGAGGCTGGGGCAACGGCACATGTGCCCACAGAGAGGGCTCCGAGTGCCGCCTCTAGCACACATGCCATAGGTTCGCCACCACTGTACTACTCTATGCTAGCTTAGGTTTTTATGGTTCTATGGTTCTATTGCTTTTCCCCAATATTGGCTGCCCACATGGCTCATGATTTTCTGCAATCGTTGCTTGGTGCTCCTTGAGCCAACACACAATACTAAGTAGAACATTTTGGTTTCATCCTGTGTCTATTTCCACCATTTCTCTTTAATTTTTTTACTATTTCAATACACAGGGTACATTCTCTCTTTCACCTCTCCTTTATCTATGATAAGTCAAGAATTCTTAAGAACCTCCAATCCTCAAAAGGTAGCCTACTCTTATCATTTGACTGATATACTTTCCCTTCCTCTGGCATCTTACTTTTAAAAAAGTAAAACAACAATGTGGACTGGCAAAGCTTCCAATTGGCATTTAAAGTTTTTTCAGAAAAAATAAATAAATTTCAGACTTATAAACTAAAAATTTCTCTATCGGTTCTTTGTCAATATTCATCAGGATGGACTCAATGCAAAAGGTGCATTTTCACCATTAGAAAACTGTTTTTGTTCATAACAGGGCTATTTCTGAATTTTATGCGTATACAATGAGATAATTTTTTTCCTCTCCTCAATGGAGTTACATTGTTTTTAAGCAATCTTCCATAAAACTGACTAGTTTGACAATCTAATGTATTTGGCGTTATTAAAATGATTACCTGGATAATTGTCTGTCCTTTCAGACATTATGAGCCTGAAAATATGGCATATATCTTTTCCATGTGTAAATAATATGAGCATTTTATAATAATTACACACAGTTCATTTGTCTGATGTGTTCTAATAACAAAATCCTCCTGTATCACATTCTTCAGATAAATGAGAACAAAGAAAGAGTTCAGTCATGCAATTGTGTTTCAAGGGGAAAATCATATAAGTAACTCAGATGAGATATGAAAC
>NW_015386867.1:12860-33427 GCF_001527695.2 Protobothrops mucrosquamatus | reverse complement strand
TATGGCATATATCTTTTCCATGTGTAAATAATATGAGCATTTTATAATAATTACACACAGTTCATTTGTCTGATGTGTTCTAATAACAAAATCCTCCTGTATCACATTCTTCAGATAAATGAGAACAAAGAAAGAGTTCAGTCATGCAATTGTGTTTCAAGGGGAAAATCATATAAGTAACTCAGATGAGATATGAAACATGTCCCTTTTAATGAGCTAAGTTATACTGCAACAGTTACAATAAAAAGAGGGCCTACAGAATGAAAGAAAGGATGGATTTTAAACAAGACATTTTGTACTAAATAGTTTTTTTTATCTGTATTAAGTAGCTGGTTCTTGAAGGTGGGCAGGCTTCAGAGTTAATGAGAAGGTGATGAACAATACCAGACAAGACTTTCAGACTACAAAACAATAGTCTCATATATTAGTATCTCAGTGGGTGCCAAAGAATACAATCTACATAGTCTTCATCACTTGCTGAAGACAGATGGCAAAATTGAGCAAGGCATCCTACATACGTAGAAACATTTCAAAAGACCATGAGATGCTTCACAGAGGTCAAACCTAATACTTTACATCCATGTATATAAAAATGATTTTTTTTTTTTTGCATCTAGTAAATTTTGAAACAACACATGAACTCTGTTAGGACAATTCCCTTGCAAAAAAAAAAGTAAATTGTAGTTTAAATAGAGTGATGTGTTTCCCTCCTCAAAAGCGGCTCAAGTTAAATGGAATCTCTTTGAGAGCCCCAAAGCTATATATCCACCTAGACCAGGGGTAGGCAACCTTGGCTCTTTTATGACTCGCGGACTTCAAGTCCCAGAATTCCTGAGCCAGCATAGCTGGCTCAGGAATTCTGGGACTTGAAGTCCGCGAGTCATAAAAGAGCCAAGGTTGCCTACCCCTGATTCCTAGCCAGACAGCTGGGTAGATATGAGAAATCAACTTTCCTTCATCAGCAATAAATTAATTGGGTTATTAAAGAATGTTTCCATATAACCCAGGAAAAACATCGCATAAAGCACTCAAATTTTTTAAAGCGTGTCGCACAAAAGAAACACCAAAATGACTGAGCTCATTTTCCAGGACCATAAAAGCAACCCAGTCTACACTTTCAAAACAGCTATTGACAACTTTGTGCTACATAGGATTTACTTCTGATCCTTTTACATCTTTAGACATTAAAACATCTAAAAGAGAGAGAAAAGGACACTCTGTACTCCTGACAAAGGTAAAAAGAAAAAGAAAAAAGCCTGCATTGTTTTTTCCACCCAGGAAAGGGTTACTATAAATGTAAATAAATATATGCAAAGAAAAGAGGCCAAGGCAATCAGCAACAGATTTCTGTGAAATCTCAGAGGAGAAAGGCTCTACCACAGTGGTTCTCAACCTTTTTAATGCCGCGACCCCAACCAGTCGTAAGTCGAGGACTAAACCGGTCGTAAGTCGAGGACTAAACCGGTTGTAAGTCGAGGACTACCCAACCGGTCGTAAGTCGAGGACTTTCCCTGCCCGGGAGCACCGCACATGCATGGTTCTGCCCCCTGCGCCTGCCGAGGCGTAGCTGGCAAGCGGCAGAGACAGAGCAGGCCGACCACCAGCTGGCCCAGCCCAAGGGAGGTAAGGCACCCACCGGAAAAGGGGAAAAAAATGGCGGACAAAAAAATGGCAGACAAAAAAAATGGCAGACAGCCTTGCTTGGCGACCCCCGTGAAATGGTCGATCGACCCCAAATGGGGTCCCGACCCACAGGTTGAGAACCACTGCTCTACCAGATTCTCTATTAGCCACAGAGGGAAAGTACATAGAAAGGATAGAATACCACCAATGCACAGAGAGGCAAGATCACAATAGAATGTGTTACCAAAAAGCCGAGCTAGGTCATACAACAGAAGCACCCTTTTCCCCCCCACTCAGCATGAAATCAAAAGCAGCCTTATTGCGGCCGACTGAATCATTCTCTTGAATGGAATCCTTCCGCCTGTGAATATTATCTGCAGGGGAACACATTTCCCCACAGGTATCTACCTAACTCTGTGAATGAAGATTGCAGGATGCCTTTGAGCAGTCAAATTTCTTTCCCTAGAACACAAATAAGAGGCAAGTAATGGAAATAACTGAGGATCGCTCTCGCTGAGCTCTCCCCAGCACAATAGGCTCCAAGCAGACTGCCTCACTCCTACTTCAGCGGCCTGTGGTGTTGTTTAGGGAAAGCTATTAGGAGGCTGATGCTTCTACATCTGTCCCCTCATTTGCATTTTCCACAAACAAAACTACAATGAAAAGGGGAAGAGACATTCAATCCCTTGGTGCTTCCGAGTGGTTAATTGCGGGCGCATGAAAATGACAGCTCCAAAGAACAAGGGGTTTGCTTTTTGCCATAAATTCTCTTTTCTGAAGATCGCTCCCTGCTGTTCTAGAAGAAGGTGCAAGCTCAGATGATCAAGTTCAAGAGGTATTTAACAGCAATAGAAGCAAATGAAAGGCTGGCATTTCTATCCCAACTGGTGGCATTACAAAATGAGCACAGATTGCAAAAGAGCCCCCCCCCTTCCAAGACTCGGCTGGAGACTGTTTTTTGAGGATCATCCTTTACAGGTCATATTCAGAAGCTCAATTAAAAACAACTCTGTAGTTCTGTATTTTAAATTCAGAATTGTAGCAAGGATAATGAACAAAAGAGGTAGGAATGCCTTCTCCCAGTAGAAAATGCCCAGTTATGGTTCCGGGGGAAAAGTACAGGTATGCCTGTAACTTATGACCCACCATTGGACTGGATTTTCCATTGTAAACAATGCAGCTGTAAAGCTAGATTTGTTAGACAGCATTGCTTAGCAAATATAATCACAGCAATCCTTGTTGCTGTCATTAACTAAGAAGTGAGTAGCTATCGCTATCCAAGCCACTTCAGGCTTAGTCCCACCCAGCTCCTAGCCACTGTAGATAAGAGTCTGCCTCCAATTCCCCCACCTGTGATCTCTTCTCTTTCATTGCTCTTTTAGCCATCCTGCAAAGTGGCAAGCAGCCCCAGAATCTGGGGAAGGGGCAGAGTCAAAATCAGCCCCATAGCTCCTTTGCATAAAGCTTCTGCACCAGGCTGGCCTTCATACTGTGGAGGGAAAAAAGCAGCTAAAAGCAATCCCAGAACAGCAATGTGCCCCCTCAAAACCCTTTATTTTTGCTTCAGCTTTTTGGGAGGTGGGGGGGGGGGGAAATGGTCGGACATGAAGCTCAGCCCCACTCAGAAGCTCTTTGCAATGGGCCTTTTTGGTGCCTCATAGCTCTGGAGTTGCTTTGGGCTTTGTTTTGCAGCACAAAACCCAAGCCCAGCCATCAGATCAGACACACCTTATCAGCAGCAGGAGCAAACAGATGATGATGGTCAGCTGGGGCACTGAAGCACAGGGTGGCAGGCAGCCAAAAGGACACTGATGGGGTGAGACACTTGGGTAGGAGGAGCTGAAGTGTCCCTGTAGTCAAAAGTGTAGGTTGGCTACCAAGCACCCAAATTTTGACCACATGACAACATGAATGCTGCAATGTCATAATAACTTTGAGCAGTTGTTGAACACATATTTGCCTGGGATTTCATGTGTTACAAATTACATTAAAGTGTAATACTCCTTTCACTTATTTTATATATAAAGTCAGCTAAATGTAATGTATCAGTAATTAGATTCAGTAAATGTTTGCACCACCTTTAGAGTCAATAACTGCGACTATAGTTTCCATATTTGATGAGAAGTAGCTCACACTGCTGTGTAGAAATGTGGAGATCTGCTTCAACTCAGTAATATTCATGGGGTTTCTAATATGAACTGCATTTTTTAACCTTCCAAAACATTGGATTTAGACTTCTTCATCTATTCCCTAATAGATGTGCTTCTATGTTTGGGATCTTTATCTTTATACACACTTGTGCTTCAACTTCAGCTGATGAAGATATGGCCTGATAATCTTCTGTGGAATTTATGTTTCTTTCAATAATGGCAAGTTGATGAGGCAGCAAAACATTATTATCATTATTATATGTAATATCCCAACTGTATTTTGTACAACTCTGGAGGACTTAAGGACTATCCCATGAGGTCAGACTCTTTGTTCCCCTGGCTTTGGTCAGAAGACCTGAGATCCACCAATAATTCATCCCCCCTCTGTGCCATGGACTCCCTGCGTCGGACCTATGTATTCCAGGACGGTCCTGCTGGCCCTGCGCGACTCACCCCTCGCGCAGGCCTGGCCCAGCAACATTTCTAGGGCCTACCTCGAGGACGGGACGTGGANCCCCCCCCCCCCCGTCTTCCAAGACTCGGCTGGAGACTGTTTTTTGAGGATCATCCTTTACAGGTCATATTCAGAAGCTCTGTAGTTCTGTATTTTAAATTCAGAAATTGTAGCAAGGATAATGAACAAAAGAGCTAAGAATGCCTTCTCCCAGTAGAAAATGCCCAGTTATGGTTCCGGGGGGAAAGTACAGGTATGCCTGTAACTTATGACCCACCATTGGACTGGATTTTCCATTGTAAACAATGCAGCTGTAAAAAGCTAGATTTGTTAGACAGCATTGCTTAGCAAATATAATCACAGCAATCCTTGTTGCTGTCATTAACTAAGAAGTGAGTAGCTATCGCTATCCAAGCCACTTCAGGCTTAGTCCCACTCAGCTCCTAGCCACTGTAGATAAGAGTCTGCCTCCAATTCCCCCACCTGTGATCTCTTCTCTTTCATTGCTCTTTTAGCCATCCTGCAAAGTGGCAAGCAGCCCCAGAATCATGTAGCTCTGGGGCTGCTTGCTATACTATGGAAAGCTGCAACTGCCCCTATCCAGTCCCAGTCACCCTTACTCTGCACTCCAAAATTCTTGCAACCCCCTGTGCTCCCCACCCTAACTAGCCACTGTCTTCTTGTTCCTGCAGTGTGCCTGGCCTTCTGTGCCAGGCTTGGGCTGGGGGGGGGGGAAGGGGCAGAGTCAAAAGCAGCCCCATAGCTCCTTTGCATAAAGCTTCTGCACCAGGCTGGCCTTCATACTGTGGAGGGAAAAAAACAGCTAAAAGCAATCCCAGAACAGCAATGTGCCCCCTCAAAACCCTTTATTTTTGCTTCAGCTTTTTGGGAGGTGGGGGGGGGATGGTCGGACATGAAGCTCAGCCCCACTCAGAAGCTCTTTGCAATGGGCCTTTTTGGTGCCTCATAGCTCTGGAGTTGCTTTGGGCTTTGTTTTGCAGCACAAAACCCAAGCCCAGCCATCAGATCAGACACACCTTATCAGCAGCAGGAGCAAACAGATGATGATGGTCAGCTGGGGCACTGAAGCACAGGGTGCAGGCAGCCAAAAGGACATTGATGGGGTGAGACACTTGGGTAGGAGGAGCTGAAGTGTCCCTGTAGTCAAAAGTGTAGGTTGGCTACCAAGCATCCAAATTTTGACCACATGACAACATGAATGCTGCAATGTCATAATAACTTTGAGCAGTTGTTGAACACATATTTGCCTGGGATTTCATGTGTTACAAATTACATTAAAGTATAATACTCCTTTCATTTATTTTATATATAAAGTCAGCTAAATGTAATGTATCAGTAATTAGATTCAGTAAATGTTTGCACCACCTTTAGAGTCAATAACTGCGACTATAGCTTCCGTATTTGATGAGAAGTAGCTCACACTGCTGTGTAGAAATGTGGAGATCTGCTTCAACTCAGTAATATTCATGGGGTTTCTAATATGAACTGCATTTTTTAACCTTCCAAAACATTGGATTTAGACTTCTTCATCTATTCCCTAATAGATGTGCTTCTATGTTTGGGATCTTTATCTTTATACACACTTGTGCTTCAACTTCAGCTGATGAAGATATGGCCTGATAATCTTCTGTGGAATTTATGTTTCTTTCAATAATGGCAAGTTGATGAGGCAGCAAAACATTATTATCATTATTATATGTAATATCCCAACTGTATTTTGTACAACTCAAGAATGCATACATCATAAGTGGGAATGAGTGACTGGCCTGAAGTCACCCAGGTGTCTTTCATCTTGAAACCATGACATTACGCTTCCTTACTTGACAGCTGATATGAGATTCTTCTTTTAAAATATGGTTTATGTATGTCATTAACAATACCTACGTAGTCTAAAAAAGTTTCACTCCTGACTCATCTGTCACCACAATGTAAAAAAGGTGTTGAGACTCTAGAAAAAGTACAGAGAAGAGCAATAAAGATGATTAGGGGACTGGAGGCTAAAACATATAAGGAATGGTTGCTGAAATTGGGTATGTCTAGTTTATGAAGAGAAGGATGAGGGGTGACATGATAACAGTCTTCCAATATCTCAGAAGAAGGAGTCAAGCTATTCTCCAAAGCACCTGAAGGCAGGACAAGAAGCAACGGATGGAAACTAATCAAGAAGAGAAGCAACCTAGAACTAAGGAGAAACTTCCTGACAGAACAATTAACCAGTAGAACAACCTGCCTCCAGAAGCTGTGAATGCTCCAACACTGGAAGTTTTTAAGAAGAGAATGGACAGCCATTTGTCCGAAATGGTATAGGGTTTCCTGCCTGAGTAGGGAGTTGGACTTAATGACCTCCAAGGTCCCTTCCAACTTTATATTACTATTACTGTTGTTGTTATTGTTGTTGTTATTACTACTACTACTACTACTACTACTACTACTACTACTACTACTACTACTACTACTACTACTACTACTACTACTACTACTACCGTATCCCTCCAGCTGTCCAGAGAATCTCCAAACACTTTTGGGGAAACTTAAAACCTCATTCTGGATTTCTTTCTGACACTTTGGATGATTTTATGCTGTGCTCTCAGAGAAAATATGATATGATGATGGATTAATTGTGTCCCAAAACTCCTTTCAGCCCTAAGATTCTCACTGTGGACTGGCAGATCACCAGTTTTAGAAACTTGATCATTTTTTCTAAACTAATAGGCATAACTATTTTTATTACAAAGGTCTTCAGAAATCTGAGTGGGGCATGACTTGTCTCTAAAATTTGAATAGTGAAAACTTCGCTACGATGAAAATATCCAAAGTTTATCAAAATAAGGTAAATCAACTCTAACTGCTTGATAGTTTAATTAAATAGTTGGATAACTGGACCTAATTATTCTTTTAACTGGCTCAATTAAACTAAAGGAGTGATTATTTTTTCACACCGATACATTACATTCTTGATGACTTTGTTAATTGAAAAGACAGGCATTAAAAAAAAACCCAAACAAACCAAAGGTGGGAAATGCTCTTTTACAGAACTCTAGATCAGCAGGAAGATGTCGCCTCTACTCCCAAAAGCTTAGCTATCTGATATATAACAGAGGGGTTTCTCTGATGTGGCTCCCACTCTATTCAATGCTTTCCCTAGAGAAGTAATTTAGTTCCTACTCTTTCAATAGTCAGAAAATAGCGAAGTACATGTTTCATCAGACTTTTAGCTGTCAGAATGATTTTTTTACTATTTTGAATTCACTTCTGATTTTAATTCTATAGATTTTATTATTGTTTTACATGTTTTATTTTATTATAGTGAGCCACTTTGAGTCCTCATATAACGAGAAAAATACAAAATATAGGAATCATAATCACTTGTTTTTTGAAAAAATAAATAACATACCCTTAATATTTGACATGGTAGTAAAATGTTGTAGCAGCTGTTCCCCTATCCTTTATCCCCTATCCTGATTCCCCTATCAATAAAATAATATAATCACGTGGGACCCAGCAGGTGCATTTCCTGTTGCTGCATCTATCCTTTACAAAAATATTCCCATCACCATCACTGCATGTCACCAACCCTGTGCTGTCCTTTAGGCAGGCCTTCAAGGTGTGGCTCTTCCCACAGACATTGGGTTAGGATGACATGTCAACCTGCTAAATTTGTGTACTGGGCATCTGTCTCCTCCTGGCACAGATGTTTTTATTGTTGTGGTCCTTCTGTTTCTTTCTACAGTGATGTTTTTAATCCTTTTGTAAGCTTCTCAGAGTCACTTGATGAGTGGGCACCCTTAGAAACTGGAGGAAGTAGGAAGGAATAAATATATATTGATTGTATAAATTATCTATTTTAATGCCCACATTTTTATATTCACTGAAACAACAGAAATGCACCTCTTTGGGGTATAACCCAAATTAGTAATACTGCTGATACTTTGATTTTGACAGCTGAACAGATTCCCAGTATTCGCTTACTTAATTTGTCGTTCAAATGATAAACAGCTTGAAAAGTTAGAGAGGGCAGCAGTGGGTACAATTTGTCTTCCATGTATTTTAAAAGGACAAATTAATCAGTATTGTAAAGTCTAATTTTGAGAAAAATGTATTCAACCTACTTGCTTTTTAACATGTACAAAGCATTTTTAAAATAAAAAGCAGACAAAAGGTAAAATAATTAATTCATTGTATTAGAATAAAGAACTTACTCAAAGTCTTCAAATTCCAGGTCATTTCCTTCTACAGATGGACCTGCATTCTCAGAAGTGGAAGCAGAAGATGAGGAAGAGCGGAGGCGATTTTGCTGATACCGCATGGAGCGCTGGCGAATGCTATCTCTGCGTGAAAGATACTGGATCATTCTCTGGGCATAATAAGCAGCAGGTGACAATCTGAAAAATTAAAATATTGCTGTTAGCTCAAAAACAAATCATGCTTCTTTACATTGTAGGATTATAATACAATATTATTACTTATATTTTTGTCTGAAATAAATAGAGGACTTGTTCTAGTTTCTGCATATGGATTTAATTATGAGCTAGAGATCTCTGCTTGAACATCTTTATCTAAAATCCTTTATGTTTTGTTTATGCGGTTTCAAATTCACTTTATAATATAGAAGTTTGAAAACATTAATCAGAGTAATAGGAAGGCTGATTGACACGACTAGTCCATGCTAACATGGCTTAATGAAGTATTTAAAAAGCAAGCTGAATACTTATACTTATTTTTTAAAAATATTTTTACTTTTTTATTATTTTATACTAATAAAGAAGAATATTTGTAGCTCAGGGTTGACATGAGGGGTCCTTGGTGCTCTTTGAGTTTGCTTGTTTTCTTGCAGACGTGTCATTACTCAAACTAGGTAACATCATCAATGCTAGTAAGGAGTGTTGTTTGTTGTCAGTTTATATTCTAGTGCAGAGGTATCAAACTGCCGGCCCATGGGCCGGACACATCATCCAGAAGCCGCGCCCACCCCAATGCCGGCAATAGCAAAATCGTCCCGATATGTTGCACAGCATCAGGTGACGTCGCGAGTTTGGCATTTCTGTTCTAGTGGCTTGCCTGTCAGTATTGGTGGGGGTGGTCTTAGAGATTCTTTGATTGGACTGTTGGCTGTTGGCTTCTTTGGCAGTTTCTTGATTGAGGTATTATTTGATTGCTGATCTGATGTTAAGATTGGAGTTAATCTATGCTGATCTAAGTGCTGATTGCTGGTGGAGAGTTCCTTGGGTCTTTTTGTTCCTTTTGGGGCTGGGTGATAGTCTCTATATCTATCATGTTTCCCCAAAAGACCTACCCCAAAAATAAGCCTTCGCTTGAGTTTTGGGGTGGGTCTAATAATAAGCCCTACCCCAAAAATAAGCCCTAGTTTTGCGAGGCGCACACCTAAAAATCAACCTAGGGGTTGGTGGGGGGAAGAGCTGCCCCTTGCGCCCCGCACCCACTTACCATTGCAGCCAGGCCTCCCATGGATTGACACTTGCCTTGCCTCGCCTCACCAGCCCACTTCTTCTGCGGCATCTCCTGGTCTGCATTTTGCCGTCAGAGGCTTTTCCAGAAGGCATCTGACAGCGAAATGCAGGCCGGAGCTCCATTTTTAGCTGCAGAATGAAAGACACCTGGTGCCTCTTTTGGAGGCAAAAAAAAAAAAAGACTGGGTCTTATTTTCGGGGAAACATGGTATATAGTCTATAGATGTTGTTAATGTCTACTGATGGCTGATTTGTCAGGGTGCCAGGTTTCTAGAAATTCCCTGGCATTTGAAGTACCTGGTTGTTTGAAGTGGAGAGTTAATGGAGCGTTGGAGCCAACCCAATCAAAAATCAGGGATGTGACTATAGATGAGGACGAAATCCTGGTCTCATTTGATGTCACAGCCCTGTTCACTTCTACAGATCCAGAACTACCCAAAGAAATCCGTGACTACATTGCTCCACAGCACACCTGACTTATTAACCAAATACATGAAGATCAAAACACCCAGGATCATGGATCTCATGAACCTCTGCTTTTTTTCCTCTCTCCCTATCTTCTCTCTTGAAAGCAATAAAATAAAGGATAGGGGAACAGCTGCTACAACATTTTACTACCATGTCAAATATTAAGGGTATGTTATTTATTTTTTCAAAAGTATATTATGCTACATTCTTTCTGTAATTTGAAATAAAATATCTACTTCAAAAGAAAGCATTTTTTTCATCCATTTCTTGCACTTGAACTCTGAGTGGCACACAAGGGCATATTCCAAAATGATTCAAGCCAAGGCAAAATAGTAGACTGGGAGAAGGACAAACCGATATGAGATTTAAAGTAGAATATGTGTGCCTTTCTGCAAGTTTATTGTAGGAAATAAGTTCATACTCATAGAGTTTAAATATTATTTATTCACTTCTGGCATTAGACTGATATATTGTGAAGTCAAGGTAAAGAATAGATTCACCTGATTACTTAAACATAATTCTCCTTGGAAATATTTTTGATTGTTCTAAGTCCTGGCCCAAATCATACAATGAGCTTCTTTGGCTTAGGGTAGACTAGATCTGGGTTACTCGGCTCCTAATCCAACTTTTTAATCACTTCACAGCCCTCTCTCTGCACTCCTGGCCTACTGGAAAGTCTTTTCCATCTGTGTCATGGGGGTCCCACCAGGAATGCTGAAATCATCCAAGATGATAAATCAAGGCCCACTTCTAGTTCAGTCAGAGAAGTTGCCAGGGAACATAATAAATTATCCTGTCCTTTATCTGTCCTATCTTGCTGGCCAACATCAAGTACATGCCATCAAAACTGGTACCAGAATATGTTTCTATGTTCTTCCAGATTAAAACAAAGGGCATCTTAAATAAAAGCAGCCACTATAAAAACAATGGCATCCTTTTAATCAACCTTTATACAGTAATACTTTATTGTATCAATACTTTATTCCAATATTTCATAATTTGAGCAGATTGGCTGAGCTTGGACCACTGAGTGCTCTCTATGTGGGGCTGCCCATGCAAAGCATTCAGAAGTTGCAATTGACCTATGATGTGGCAGTACTGGCAGCATGTCAATATATGTGTATGTAAAGTTACTGCTCTGCAAGCTATACTGGCTCCCAATAAGGCTCCAGATGAAATTCAAGATGCTAGCTGTTACTTATAAAGCCCTACATGGCACAGCACCAGGTTATTTGCAGAACCATCTATTTTTGATGGTTTCTACTCACCCCACCAGATGTGATAAAATGGGTATACTCCAGGTTCCTTCACATCTCTTTATTGTGCAACCTTTCCTATGGAACTGTTCACCCTCCCCCGATTCAGATGGCCCTGACCATGTAGGGCAGGTATGTCAAACTCGCGACATCACATGACGTCACGCAACGTACTGGGCCGGTTTTGCCATTGTCGGCAATGGGGTGGGCGCGGCTTCCAGATGACACGTCCAGCCTACGGGCCGGCAGTTTGACACCCCTGATGTAGGGTTTCTATAAGGCATTACAGACCTGGCTTTTATATAAAGCACTCAATCTATGAGGTCAGGTGAGCCTGGTAGGTTACTTGTTTGCTGTCAAACAGTAAGAGGGAAGGGATTTATTGGACTTCTGGCTCATTGTATATTGATTATTATTGTAATTGTTTTAATTGTTTTGGACTGCTGTTACTTCTCTTTTATTATTGTTAGCTACCCAGAGTTGAGCAGTGAGTTAAGCTGCCATATAAATTGTTTTAATTTATTAAATGAGATTTTTTTTAAGAATGATCAAATTACCAGATATAAAATATACTTAATAAAGGAAGAGTCTTATTTAAAGCATACATTCCCCAACTGTGTAAAAAAATAAAAGCAACTGTTTTGTAATGGAATAAAGTATGGAATACTACTATTATCTGCTGACATTTTCACTATTTTTTGGTATGCACTTTCTTCCAGAGAGGATAATTCTAATATCTGACTCAGCACATATAACACATGATAGTGATTATGACTGTATCAGATGTAGACAGACAATGGGGAAGGATTTCCTTCAGCGCTGTTTATAGGCTCCAAAAAAATTGGAGTTGCCCACTGTAGAAACTGGATATTGTATTAAGTAGGCCTTTGGATTCATCCTGCAAAGCTTTTACATTTCACTTAACGAACAATTACTTTTCTGACAAAAAAATAACAAAATCTGACTAACAAGTAGCTGTGGTATATAATAGATGATGTTAGAAAACGTTATGCAAAAATACACCTTAGGCTGTAAAAAGGCATAAAACAAGACTATTTAAATACAGGTACATGTGAATTGGGTGGCTGACAGCTTTAAATGTATTAACACCAACATCTTGAAACAAAAATCCAAGTAATAAAACAGCTTTCAAGAAAAGGTTGAGTGCAACCTTTACAGCAGTAGCATCACTAATGACGTTTCCTCTGTAATAATAATTCTTTTCATAAATTAAACAGAAAAGCAAGAGATTGAATTTTGATCCCCAAAAGCTCATTTATCACAAAGCTAGTGTTTATTTATAAAACAAGCTGATTTGACAATTTTTAAGGAAATGTTCATGGAGCTTGGAAGACTGGGTCTCAAATATTTGTATTGCAAACCTCTGTGAACTGTGACATTTCAGAAATTGTCACCTATTTTGCTTATCAATGACCCTATCACCTTGATTTTTCTAACTTTCATATAACTCATTTTTCAATACTTTCTTGCCTTGATTCAATCGATGAGATCTTTTCAAAACATCTCATTATTTCCAAAAAGATCACTGTTGCTTTAGCATATTTAAACACGGTAAATATGAATCACAGAAGTAATTGATTTAATGTACAATATATTGATCACCTTACTTTTCCTACAATGTTTCCCTTCTTCATCAATCTGCATTAACAGAACAATCTTTCTCTAACTGCTCATTCTTCCATTAGTAACATTATTCTCATTCATTTTAGTCATATGGGCAGTCCTTGATTACAATAATTTATTTAACAACAGTTTGAAGTTACAACAGCATTGAAAAACAGTAACTTACAACCAGTCCACACTTACGATCATCAAACCACCCTCATAGTAATGTAGCCAAAATTTAGGTTCTTGGCAACTGCCATGTACAGTAGTGGCCAAACCTTTTGGGAAAAGTGTACAGTAGAAATGCCACCTTTGGTTAAGTTTCCACCATTTTTTCTTCTAATTTCTTTATAACTGTAGCCTTGTTCACTTAATAATACTATTTTACATCGCTTTCTGGGCAACCAGTCAACTCTTTGCACCATTACTTTAATTTTATTACGTTTTACAAGCTCACTAAATGAAAGAACACAAAAAAACCCCAAACAACTTGATAGCGATCACATAACACAGAGACAGATGTCCTCCTCTCAGCTTCAATACATGACATCAATAACTGAATCCTACTGTGATCTGATTGGCTCATTGCCAAAACAAGATGACACCTGATTGGCTCTCTAAACACTCATGCTCATTGGCTACAATCACATGAAGGAAAGCTACCTGATATCAACCTAAGCAAGTTGTGCTTCCTTTTTCTGGTTATTTGGCTATAACTTTTCATAGAATACAGTACAGATAATTGAACAAACTATGTTGTATTACATTCTTGATTAAACTATCTTTCCATTGATATATAATCTTATGGTACTACTCCAAAAAAAAGTGGTGTTATTAGCCATCAAACCTCAAAAATACACTTTTCCCAAATGTTTCCACAATTTTGGCCACTACTGTATTTACAATAGTTGCAGTGTCACCTGATGACTATTTGCAACGTTCCCAGCTGGCTTTCAACAAAGCAAAGTCAATGGGGGAAGCCAGATCTGCTTAAGGATTGCATTGTTTGCTTAAAGACCATGGGAGAAAAAGTCATAAAATTTAGCATGGCTCACTTAATGACCGCACTGCTTAGCAATGAAAGTTCCAATCCCAATTGTGCTTACAGGTTGAGGACTACCTGTATACCTTGTTTCCATAATCCATTTTGCTTGAAGACAGGTTTTAGGATTCTAGTATTTGAGTGAGCAGACACGGAGTCCACATTTTTCCAAATTATGTTTTATTCATGTTTTTTTTAAAAAAGGACTTATCAACAGTAGAATCTGTATCTAAAAATATGTTTATATTATTTCCTGTTATTTCACCATTTCCTAATTTTTCAAAAGTACTTTCAATAAATATCACTGACTATTCTTTTAATCCCCATTTTACTCCAATCCAAATAAGTTAATATTTTCTCCTATTATCAATTTTATTTTTAAAAAATTATATGGCTCTCCATCTCAACAATCTTAGCAATATACAAAAAATAAACAGACCACAACAAAAAGGACAATGGTCTATTTTCCTAATTACTATTTATGAAACCCTATTAACAATTTAGCACATCTAAGTTCTATTCTAATTTGCTCAGCTTTATTATTCCATGTTGTTTATAGAGTCTGTGAAGTCTCTGTTTAAGCTCTGTAAAGCTTACCATGTTTCACTATCTAAAACAGACACTGAACTGCCCAGGTCACAAAATTTCTAAAGATATATATTAAGGAATACTTAAACCCAATTTCCAATTATTTTTTAATGCAGGTACTGATCATTTACAGAGTGACCATTAATAATAGGGACAGTCTTTTATCAAATCAAGTTTATAGTGTAATTTATTTATTTAGTACTACAAGAGGGGGAAAAAAGGAAAGAAGAGGTTACAGTAACAATGAAATGACTAAACTCCATTACATATTTTCATCTCTCATTTTGTAGGACTATGAGGACAAAGGGCTTAAGCAAAGACTTTGTGGGAAACACTGCTTGTTGAAGAAATAAATTATATATGGTATAGGTTTCTGTGAGCAATTTCTAGGAATAAGAGAACAAGAAAGTAAGTTCTATTACATCATTATCTCCTCTTTTGTATATGTTTATTAAAATAATACAGTTGGAACTCAACCAGAATTCCATTCAGTATATTCTTTTACAGTTCTCAAGAGAAACTTATTTTTATTTATTTTATTTTATTTATTTAGGAGCACGATCAATATTTAAAAGAAGACCATATTGCAATACATCACATATAAAAGCAATCCTATAAACTAGCAATAAAATAAAATTTATGCAGAAAAGACTGAAGAAATTTACAGTGTAAAGGAGATACCATATGATTTTGGCAATCCATATGGCTATTGTTAAAAAATTAGCAACCTTGTTTGTAATATTTACCTAGGAGAAAAAGAATAACTTTCTGTTCAGAGGAGCAGAAGATTGCTATCAACTGATGTTATGAGTTCCATCTTTCATTTATTGTTCAGAAGGCATTCAAGTAATACATGTGAAACAGATCCTGCTTCTGTATCAGAACATGCACAAAATGCAATCTTTATAGGGAATATTGATTTATCTACTAGTTGTTGCCCCTATAAATAATTTGCCAATTTGGGCCAAGATGAAAAGTCTACTATGTGAAGTATGGGGAATGCTATAAAAATATCTGGGAATGGAGCAAGGAAGGATGGTTACAGATGGAGGTGACAAACTTAGTTCCATCAGTTTGGAGATTTAGATCCCAGTTCATCTACTAAAGGCTGACTACAGTTTTATTGGGGATGAAACCAGCTAATGTTGGAAAAGAAAAGCCGCCATAAACCAGATTGAGATTGATTTTTCTTGTTAAGGAAGATTCAAACCTACATAGTGAGGTGAGAATTTGCTTCAGTCAGAATCTGAGGAAACGGAGCTTCAAATGGGTCCCTAACAAAGCAGGGCCCAAAGTGGCCGACCTACGGGACTGCTAAACTTAGTGGGGCAAAGAACAAGCAGCTGGGGGGGGATGTTCGAGAAAGTAGTAATGGAGTGTTGATGAGGAGCCCAAGGATTGGGGGGGGTTCCCTCAGTTTCAGTCAGATGGAAGACCCAGGCTGGAGAAGAGGACACGGCCCGGGTCACTGGTGGCTGTAGAATCAAAGCCAGATTTTGCAAGCAGAGGGCAATAAAAGGGTTGGTGCTTCAGTGACACCTTTATGGCCATCTTGATCTTTTTGATCAGGATGGACAGTTGCCTGAAATGGTATAGGGTCATCTGCTTGAGCAGAGGGTTGGACTAGAAGACCTCCAAGGTCCCTTCCAACTGTATTCTGATTGATTGATCCTAAGGAGATGCATCTTAATTCCATAAGGACACAATAAAAAATCTAGGTAATAATCTTGTAAAATTTGGACTGTTTAGTTTCTTACCTAGAAACATCCTTATAAAAACATAATTGGGTGCCATATAGAACTGAGCCCAGCACTTTAACTCTGAATAATTTGACAGCTGCTGCTACATGCGTAGGGCATGCATATTTAATAACTGCAAAGGATGCTTTTGGAGATTTCGTAAGAAAGTCCTTTGTTTAATTAATCCACTGAGTAAATAATTGAATGTCTACATGCTTAGAGGTTGTAACTTGCTCTGTTGGGTTTACAATTGATCTTCCAGCTAATTCAAGACTTGAAACACTTTTTGGGGAGAATATTAAGAGCTTTGTTTTAGAATAATTGATCACAAGGCATTCCCTATGGAAGTTAAAGTTTCAAGGCGTCTGCACAGGCCCACCAATTTTATGGAAAGATTAGTCACATCATCGGCTGAGAACAGAATTGGAACAAGGTGATGGACTAAAAATGAAGAGTGAAATTCTGGTTTAACAGACTTCTATCATATCATTAATAAACTACACACACACACACACACACACACACACACACACACACACTCTTATACTTTATATGCAACAATATAAAATTCTACTGTTTCAAGAAACTTGGGAAATAGAGCCTCCTTTTAATACATATATATACATACATACATACATACATACATACATACATACATACATACATACAATGGTTACTTACTCTCTCTGTTAGGCCTAGCCAGAAAGGTGGCTGGGGCTTTCAAGGAAGAAAATATTTACCTGTGGAATTTTTTTGTGATCAATTACCTGTTACACTCCCTCTAAAAATTGGCCCTATCACTCCTTCTTTTAAATGTTTACTTTCCATTTAAGAACAATACTTCCCAAATTAACAGTAGTTGGGATCATTTGATTCTTAGATTTCACAACTAAATTTTCAAACTGCAATCATATTTGTCAATGAATTTAATGCTATGGACCCAATGACAAGGCTATTTCCGTATTATAACATCCATACTCCTCAGTAACCACTTTTTCTTCATGAAAATCAAAAAATGCTGAGTTTAATATAGGAGAATTGAGGTTGTGACAAATGATATCAACATTTGATCTGAAAATGCTTATGGAGCTATGCCCAGAGACGAGCTAACCTTTTAGGATCCTTAACAGGAGGAGTCTCAGCATTAGATTATAGTTTTAATGCCTAATTACTTTGCCCTTCATTGTATTTCCACATTGCTTTCCATCTGTGAAACAGCCACTAACTCTTGAAAGGATCCTTCACTATTAAATTAGTGAAGCAGAGCCAGCCTTTACAAAACCCTGACTCTCTGGTTACTGACAATTATTTCCAACCAATATAGTCTAATAAGATGCCTAAGGCCATGGCACAATTCTCTGAAGTGCCAGAAGTCAATAATCTGAAAGGGTGTATAAGCACGGCTAGTAACACTTTGCCACATTTCAACAAATGATCATTTATGTTTAAAAATTACCTAAAACCTGGTCAACCCCCATCCCCTTTTCTTTCAAACCAGCCATTTAAACCTTGGTTTAACAGAGAATGTGCTGCTGTTAAAGCACTGGTAATTTGTGCTTACAGGAATGCCCAAATATATAATCATCCTTCTTCATGGAAAAATCTCAGTACTCTAAAAAAGAGTTACACAAGATTTCTAAAGGAGAAGAAACAACATTATGTATCAAAGAACTGGGTAAAACTTCAACAGACTAAAACAAGCAAAGATGTTCTCACATCTCATCTCCCAATCTTCAGTAAAATACAGTTTTGACTAACAACAATAATTTAATGTTTACTGATTCTTGGAATAGGCATTTTTACCTTTTATTCAATATATCTGTAGGTGGAGATCCTTCTATTTTGCCATCAGACGATCCCCTTTCTATCTAATATAAAGAACTACAAAAACTAATTTCTCAATTAAAAAATATCAAAACTCAAAGAAAAGACACAGTTTTACTCCAGTTCCTAAAATCCAATCCCATCAGGTAAGCATTTGCGCTATTCCCTCTCTTCACTGACATAAATAATTATTTCCAGATTCCAAAAGATTGGCTTAATTCCATTGTTCTTCCTATACACAAAAAGTCTGATCCTACAATTATTGCCCTATCAGGACAATTACACAGAACCCAATTCTGTTCTTACCTAGCTGGATCAGGATAGATAGGATGTTCGCGGGATCCTGCCCCATCATAACGTGAGAGTGAAATGAGTGAAGATTCCAACAGCCTCCTACAAAACAAAAGCAAAAAAAAAATTAAGTATTCATTATTCCACCTCTTTGGTTTCTTGTCTCCTCCAAAATGAAAATTCTGAATGTCTTGAATATCACACATTTGTTTTGATTTTTTTTGCTTATTTTGGCCCAACAGTCACCCTAAGCACAGCAAATACTTCAACTCTATTAAAATATTGCCTGCTTTCTCCTTCCCCACATGTTTATTATAAGGGTTTGGCTAAAAATGGTACCATTTATGATGTAATCACCATATGATCCAAAAGAAAAATTAGCATTTGTGTGTTATATTAATTACCTACCAAGAGGCGAGAAATCCTACAGATTGGGAACCTGGAGCTGTAGGAAATGATATGCAGTTCCCAGATAGACCTCCTGGTTTAACTACTGTAAGTTCTTACACAATTTTGTTTTATTTAATATTACAAAAATGTAAATGTAATAGATTATGGAATTACCACTGCGTTACAGATATTATGATACACATACAGAATAGGGAGTTGGGCTAGAAGACCTCCAAGGTCCCTTCCAATATCATCATCATCATCATCATCATCATCATTATTATTATCATTATTATAGTTACCCTTGGCAATCACCATTTTCCCAGTACAAAACCTAAGATACCCTATAAGAAATATTTTTAATCACATATACAGCATAGAGCATATAGAGCAGTGTTTCTCAACCTTGACAATTTTAAGGCATGTGGACTTCAACTCCCAGAATTCCACAGCCAGCAATGCTGGCTGTGGAATTCTGGGAGTTGAAGTCCACATGCCTTAAAATTGTCAAGGTTGAGAAACACTGATATAGAGTGTCAAAAGAAGTGCCTGGGAACTCTTATGCAAAGCTTTCTGCATATATTTTTCAAGTTTTTTTTTCCTCTCTGTACAACAGTACTTTCAAGATTGGAATATAATTGTGTGAGGAGCAAGTCTAATTTCTAAAAGTAGGAAATTATGTGCTGCTTTTGAATACATTTGAGTTACCCATGTTTATAATGAGTAATAAATAATATTAAAAAATACACTGCAAATCCCTCCCCCAGCCCAGTACAGGAAATCACAATTACTACATACCATAGGCCAATTGCCAATCTTTTTGTGACAGTAATTAGATTAGTGCAATATACTTTGCTCATGGCTGTCCTTGAAGACGTTTCAGAAGCTGCAATTGATTCAAAATGCAATGCCCTGACTGCTGACAGGAGGATGTATGTCCATAGTACGACACCAATGTTGAAGTTGAGATTGTTAGTAATAGGCTTCCAGATCCAACATATAGATCAATTGGTTCAATCCCTCCCCAGTGCAGGAATCCACTAAAACATCCAAACCTGTTTGAAACCTTCAGGAATGTAAAATGTGCCCTAGTTCTAGGTTAGATCACTGCATTACTTAAAAGCTCTTGCCATCAAGAAAATCCCAATTTTCAACCTGAATCTCCATTGTTTTAATTTTAACATGATGGACCATGTCTTGCTTTGGTTGCAACAAAAACAAGCCCATTCTCTAGCCTTTTCAATATCTGAAGACTACATTGTACTCTTATGTTCTCTTCTGTGAGTTAAACATGCCAAGCTCTTAACTCGAGATGACCTCCAAGGTCCCTTCCAACTATTATTATTATTATTATTATTATTATTATTATTATTATTATTATTATTATTATTATTATTATTATTATTATTATTATGGATCATCGCATTATGGATTTGGCATTTTGTCTACCTATCGAGTCCTTACCCAGGACCTGGGATAGGCAGATGTGGATGTTTGATGGTATTACAGATATCGTCGCAGGATGGAAGCAGTTCCTAGTAAGGCCGCCTTTTGCAATTGACTAATAGCGAATTTGTCAATGCCAATGGTGTTCAAGTGGTGCTCCAGTTGTTTTGGGATTGCACCC